>NW_021703778.1:46377320-46382015 GCF_005190385.1 Monodon monoceros
CACACACACACACACACACACACACACACACACACACACACACACACTAATGTGTGGTTTTACTCCTATCTTCTTTTCCCATGTAACACCCAACGAACTATTGGCAGGCATGGGCTATTTTGCCAGGTTAAACACTCTATGTTGTTTTGACTATCTCATAGTCCCTCAATTCCTAGGTCTCCTCAGGGTTTCCACCAATTTTCTAATATCTTTCTCAAAGAAGTGGACATAATTTTCATCAGTGGGTTAACTAACAGAGAAAGGGATATTTAATAGGGAACTTTGCATTAATTCAGCCTAAAATACATCAAAGTCTGGTAGCTCACTGTATCCAGGAAGAACACAGTCAATCTGTAACTTAGGGCAGTCAAAAAGATAGTCAGTATCATGCTGTCCCTTGGACATGGCCTGATATGGTAAGAGTTGACTGCCCACTGTCCACATTACACAATTAAAAGCACAAAACCTACCATTTCTGAATTGGAATCAACCATACACTTGTGTTCCCTAATTACTTCCTCTGGCACATATCTCTGTTGGATTTAAAGACTTTGTCTAGCCTCCAGGTTCCTTTGGTTTATAAAGTAGGATTTTTCAGATGAGCTTTTAACCAAACGAAAGGAATCTATAACAGATGAGCCCAATTTCTCTTAAGTCAAACATAGATTTTAGAAATAAGGAACTAAATGTTTTGTCCAAAACTTGAAGTATAATTTTACTAGTTTTTCAGCCTAGAAATGATGAAGTCTTCTTTATGGTTGGAGAAAACTGTACACTATGTCAGTAGATCCAGGCAAAGAATCTGGGAAATCATAGATTCCTTTTGGGCTATAATTCTATACTTGTTCAGTGACTGCTTATCTTCCAGTTCATTGGCATGAGCATTCTCAAAGTTGAAGTTATTTAAAGAAGGAGATCACTACCTTTGAGAGATTGCATAACCCAATATGAAGTCACAATGCTAAAATAATATAAATCAAGCCAAAAATTAGTTATGGTAGCCATGCCAAACCTACCTATGGCTTCAGATGTGGGGCCACCACAGATAATGCAAATATCTTGAAAATATCCACTGGACATCTTGTGTCAACTTCAGATCAGAACAGTAATAGAAGCTTTCCAATGAGAAGAACTTTCTTGATCAGAGTTCATGCATCAGTCTCACTGTTAACTCTGGCAGCAGTGAGTTTGAACATCATCATCTCTGGTCTCCCTCTATCATTCCCCAATCTGGTCAACACGTTTCTTCTCTGAGCCACAAATGCACCTTCAATTTTGATCACACAGGGGCTCTCATTGCCTGTCCACTTCTCTTCTGCACCAAACTGAGAGTTCTGGAAGAACTGAGGCCATGTCTGATTTATTACTGCCTCCCTCAGGGTCTGAAACATAGCAGTTACCCAGTAAATGTTGAGTGCATTTTTTTAAGTGAATGAATGTTCCTGAGAACCTGGAGAAAGCCTGTCTATTTCTTATCCTTGGAATGTGAACTGCAAAAGTTGAATGCTTTATCTGTGCACCTAGCACACTGTAGATCATAGCACAGAAGCTCAGTAAATATCCAGTTAGGCTATTGTAATTGTTTATAAAAAAGGACTGATGAAATGAAATACCCAGAGGCAGGGTAAGAAGAATATTATGTAACACCTTCTGAGGAATGGTTGACAAACGGGATGCAATGGCAGGGAGAAGATCAATGCAGCATCTGGTTGTCCCACCATGGGTGGGTCGGTTTGCATAAAGGTACTTGCATCTGGGGCCCAAAGATGCAGGACTGAAAATTTAAGCTGGGAAAAGACACACAGAGTAAAGCAAACCAGGAAAGGGTTTGGATGCAGGCAGACATGATTCCAACCCACCTCCCTCACTCTAGTGCGTCACATGTGACCTTGAGCTTAACCTCCCTCATCCTCGGGTTTTTTTGTTTGTTTTGTTTTTTGTTTTTTTTGCGGTACGTGGGCCTCTCACTGTTGTGGCTTCTCCCATTGCGGAGCACAGGCTCCGGACGCGCAGGCTCAGCGGCCATGGGTCCTGGGCCCAGCTGCTCCGCGGCATGTGGGATCCTCCTGGACCGGGGCACAAACCCGCGTCCCCTGCATCGGCAGGCGGACTCCCAACCACTGCGCCACCAGGGAAGCCCCATCCTCGGGTTTTTTAAATCTATAAACTGGGAACTGTAAGATGTGTTTTCCAAGGCTGTTATAAGAAGGAATTAGTTAAGACAAGTAATGAGCTTAACAGGAAGAAGCACTTTAACATTATTATTGCTTTTAAGGGAAGCATGGATAATTGATGCACACACAAGTAGGACATGGGCAATAGAAACCTGCATAACAAAGGCAGACAAAATGCCATCTGTGGTCACAAAGGACAGTTGAATATGTGCTTGTGGAGACCAAAGTCTTTTTGATAAATCCCCCACACAAAGTCATAAGTGTTTCCTACCTTGTGAAATCATAATAGTTTTCAAAGAAACCAACTATGATACTAAACAGTGAAGTCCTTGGTCTCAGGTTGGGAAAGTAAAATTGGATCTTGAGAAAATCAAGAAAAAACAAAAAGGGACTATTTTCACTAATATCTGAATTACTGATATCTGAATAATAAAATATTTGAATTCCTATATTTATTGAATCTAAAATAACTGATTTTAAGATACACTATAATTTTGTATGAAAAAAGATACTATTACTTTATATGCTAAAAAGAAAAAAATATTGCCAATTAAATTTTGGTATGCTATCAGTAAGATGCATCTTTTTCAGTTATTAAAACATGAAAAAAACGAATGTTCAATGAAATACAGAGTTTAGGAATGAGGAGTGAGGAAAAAAATGTGAAACACTTTATAACTAATATACTTTTGAAGTCAATTTTGACTGTGTGTGTGTGTGTGTTTCTGGTGGGGCAGGGGAGGTTCAAACACAGTCAGCAACTCCTCAGCAATAGCCCAGCTGTTTGGTAAATGCTTTTCTTCAGAGTGAACAGACAAATATGGAGCTCTTTTGCTTTCTTTTTTTTAAAGGGCCATTTATTTATTTTATTTTATTTTATTTATTTTTGGCTGCATTGGGTCTTCACTGGCACACACAGGCCCTTCCCAGCTTCAGTGAGCGGGGACCACTCCCCACTGTGGCAGCACCTACCCCCCCGAACCCTGCTGTGGAGCACGGGCTCCAGGCACATGGGCCTCAGCAGTTGTGGCACGTGGGCTCAGTAGTTGTGGCTCTCAGGCTCCAGAGCACAGGCCCAGCAACCATAGCACATGGCCCAGTCATGTGTAATCCTCCTGGACCAGGGCCCAAACCCATATCCCCAACATTGGCAGGCAGACTCCCAACCACTGTACCACCAGAGAAGCCCTGGAGATCTTTTCAAAGTTCCCACCTTGACTTCAGAATGTAAAAATTCCTTTGAGACCCAGGGAGCAAGAGCCTTCCTTTCCTTCTAGAATCACAGGTGGGACACAATCTTGACACACTGATTCTGAGGTTGTGTTTAGAGTTGTGATGCTTATGTTAATGCTAACAGACTTAGAAATGAAATGCTTTTAAATGGATTGCTCTGGGAAGGGGAGAAGCATTTGTGCTAAAACTAAAACATTAGATTTCAACACAATTAATTTTATGTGTTGCACAGAAAATTTTAGCTAGATATTATAAATATCAAAGTGGACATTCTCTTTCAGGCCTAGGGGTGTGTGTGTGTATGTGTGTGTGTGTGTGTTTGCGTGTGTGTGTCTGTGCATGTGTGTGTGTGCGTATGTGGTTGTGGTTGTATGTGTGGTTGTGTGTGGTTGTCTGTGTGGTTGTGTGTGCATGTTTGGAGTTCATGTATGTGGTTGCATGTGTGTGTGGTTGTGTGTATGATTGTGTGTGTGTGTAGTTGTGTATGTGTGGTTGTGTTATGGTTTTGTGTGTGGTTGTATGTGTGTGTGTGTGTGTGTAGCCATTCATTTACTCATTTATTTAGGTTCATGTGTTTCACATTGGCATGATGTAGCTCCAGTAATGCCCTGACATTTCACAGTGCTCACAGATTGCAAAACTTTTGCCTCCTTTCACCTCTCCTTTTATTTGATACTTTTAGGATAAGGAAAAATATCTGTCAGTGAATTGTTTGGGTATGGATAGAATTCCAATTCACTGATCATTTCTAATTATGTTTTTTTTAATTTAGGAAGACTTTGAACAAAAATAGAGTTCCACAGAAATGACAGGACAGTGTGAAGTCAAAACCTGGGATGTACTATCAAACACCTGCTCTACCTTAGCAGGACCTGTTTGACTCACAAAGACCTCTGTGAATTTCAATATCTCACATAAAGTGACTAACATTGAATCCTTGTTAGATATCAAGCATTTTGCATTAATGATCTCAGATAAATTCTCCCAGTGAAGCTGTAGAGTAAGAGTTATTCCATCCATTTGTAGCAGAGAACATTTAATACAGAAAAGTTTTGTAATTTTTCCAATGTATCACAATTAGGCTGCAGTAAAGCTGAACTTCAAACTTTTTATCTCAGTGGTTTTAAAACCTGTACTCTTGAAGGGTAACCTGGGATGAAGTGAGAGAGTGGCATGGACATATACACACTACCAAATGTAAAATAGATAGCTAGTGAGAGGCAGCCACATAACACAAGGAGATTAGCTTGGTGCTTTGTGACCACCTAGAGGGGTGGGATAGGGAGGG
>NW_021703778.1:46382415-46519891 GCF_005190385.1 Monodon monoceros
CATTGCTCCCAGTAATCTCCTGAACTATGGGGGTGGATGTGCATCTCCCTCCTCTGCATAGTCCCTCAAGCTTCACTTTTGGAAGGAAGCTAGAAAACTTCAACCATATCAGTGCTCTAGCCCCAAAGAGAAATTATTGGTTTACCTCTGCCTTCATTTCAGCAGTTAGATATACTTCAGAAAAGACACATCGATGAGTTACAAAAGTCATAAGATCATTTGTCCATGACTACTTGATATTATCCCCTCTCTGGCACCATCCCTGACTCAGCCAAGACCAGCCTATACCATGCAAAAAGGCCTATTGAGATCATGTATCACATCAAATTCACAAGAATACTAAAAACAGTTTACTTGGATTAAAATATTTCAAATGGCCTTATTTTTCTCATTTTACATAGCTGTTGCTTAACAAAATAACTAAAGAGTGCCATATTTTTTGCTGGAAAGAGGTAGCTTCTAATTCAGAAATGTTTTTTTAATGTGGTGCAACAATATTGTGAAAAATAAACCAGACTATAAGAAAAGAATATGAAATAAAGAGGCAACAACAATGGCTGAGGATGTCAGAGGTTATTACATATCCTTACCATATGATCCCATGATAGTGCTACTGGATATTTACCCAAATGAGTTGAAGAATTATGTCTACTAAAAACCCTGCATACAATGTTAACAGCAGCTTTATTCAGAATTGTCAAAATTTGGAAACAGCCAAGTTATCCCTCAGCAGGTGAATGGATAATAAAATGTAGTACATCCAGAAAAAAGGAGTATTATTCAGCACTAAAAAGAAAGAACTATCCAGCCATGAGAAGACATGAAAGAATCTTAAATGCACATTACTAAGTGAAAGAAGACAATCTGAAAAAGCTACATCCTGTATGATTCCAAGTATATGACATTCTAGAAAAGGCAAAACTATGGAGAGAGTAAAAATATCAGTGGTTGCCAGAAGTTATGGGGAGGGAGGGATGACTAGGAGAAACACCAAAGGGTTTTAGAGCAATGAAACTAGTCCGTATGATACTATAATGGTGGATATGAGTCATTATACACTTGTCAAAACTCATAGAATATACAACATTAAGAATGAACCACAATGTAAATGATGGACTTTGAGCGATTATGATGTGTCAATGTGGGTGAATGATTACGATGTGTCAATGTACCCCTCTGGTGGGGGATATTGATAATGGGAAGGGTTGTACCTGTGGGGGAACGGGGGGGAACTTTCGGAACTTTTCTCCCAATTTTGCTGTGAACCTGCTCTAAAATAAAGTTGATGAATTAAAAATTCAAGTTTTCTTTCCCTCATTTCAATAACTAGTCAGTGATACTAAAAACAAAAGTGAAGGAATTACTTAACAGTGAAAAGAGACAACCTTGGTGATGGGGAACTCTCCCATTGCCTAATGCCCACTCTGTTTCATGGCCTCGTTTCTGGACAGGGAGTGGATTATAAGCCTCCAATGTAGTCCCCTGAGTCAGGGTATATGCTGCCAATCTGTCACACAGGCCTTCTGTCGTGCTCTCTTGCATTGCCAGGCCTCTTCAGCTGGTCTGTGTCAGAAGTCTAGTGACAGGGAGACTTTCCAGAAGCTGCTTCTGGAACATCTGGCTGCCCAGATCAAGGGCGTTGGCTGTTTAACATCATATCAAGGGGCCAAACATCTGGCCAGAGCCCAATAGAGGGCCAAAAGTAAGGTAAAGGAGTGGAGGGGAGGATGACGAAGGGTCCAAGAGGTTGAAGGAAGATGGGGAGAAGAGAAGATTTTTCTGAGGTTTGGAGTTTTACTAAGTACCAGTAGTCAAAAGTACTGTGTCCCAACCTTCAGTGCTCAGGACGTTCCGCTCATTATACACAGTACAAGGACAGAGGTTTGGGGACCCTGGGACAAAGGCAAGCAGCAAGGAGCAGCTCTGAAGGGCCTATGTAAGCAGAGCTTAATTGAGAGCATTTGTCCTCCGTCAAATTGCAGTTTTATTAGCCAGCCTCCACATGCTTCTCCTTAAGACAGATTCATATCAAGTTCATTGTTCCAGTTGAGATTGAGGAAAGGCAGTGTTAGAACGAAACACATGGGAAGTGTCCAGGAGCCTCAGTGGGAAATCTCCTCTGCAAAGAATTCATGACCGAGCCCTGTTGTGCTTTGTGTCAATCACTTTCAACATGGCGGGTCAGACAGGAGAGGCTGGGAGACTTTTTCTTGAAGGTAGTAAACATGTGTTTACTGTCTATAGACAACCTTGTCCTGACTACAAAAGGTCACACATTCTACCTGGGCTGCACTGTTCTTGAGAAGACTCTACCTTCCTGAGGAGTCCATTAGGGAGCCAGCCTGAAGCATATGGACAGAAAAAGAGAGAATTCTAAGTACAAAGTTAATGGCTTCCAAATGACATGGGCCATCAAATGATTAGGAAGTGGCCACCAGCCTCTCTTGAGAACAGGTGGTAGGTATCCAAGAGCATCCCAAGAGGACACTCCTGTTCTCAATGACCAGGAGAAGGGAGTTCTGGGGCTTTTTTTCATTGGGGCTAAGGAAATGGTTACAAGTGACCACCATTTTGGCTTCAGTTGCATCTCAAAGCGGCGGAATGTAGACACATCTATGAAATTATGCTGAACCTTAAGGAGTATGGTCACCATTCCTGAACCAAGCTCTCTAGGGACAGTTTCACAATTCCTATATTTAAGGGCATCAGAAGGGCAGACTTACCCTTAGCTCCTTCCTCAGAGACAACACAGAGGGCTCAGAGCCTCTCGCGGTGTCACATGGTCCGTGTAGAATGAATCACCAAGACAGAAGTTACTAAAAACAAGAACTTGAGGACAAACGCCCTGATAGAAACAGGAGGTGCTGATGTGGCAATGAGTACAGTATGTATCTGACTTTGCAAGCCTCCCAGAACTCTGTTCTGCACAAAACTTGGAGTGTTCCCAGGAACTGCTGGTGATGGAGTGGGGCATTTTCCATTTGTAGAGGTGATTTTTATTATTATTACAGGCTTTTGTCAGTATTACAGAAATTGGGGGGAGAAAAAGAAAAGAGACTAATCACAAATGCTGTTTACCAAACCACGTTAGTCAAAATACTGCATTTTAAAACCCCTTAAGTTGTTATACATCATCATATAAGTCATCGCCAAGTAGTAATACAAATTCTCGAGAGTTATGTTGACATGAAATTTGTCAGCTGAAGTGCTGGAAAATTTACCTCTGCTCATATATCTGTAGTCATATCCTCCAAAGAAATTAACATATCATAATGCTAATATTTCAAGGTAATGTTTTCTCATGAGGATGCCATATTTTTTCAGTTAATATCATCTGTGTAAAAAAACTATTCAATTACAGTATCAAGCTGTATATGATTAATATTGATTTTGGCATGGTAACGGTGACTATGCAAGGCACGAGAGTCTTCCATTCCACTCCTCAGAGAATCTGGGAAAATAAATAAATTCATTTCTGCTAAGTAATAAAGGTGAGTGAATTTGGAACTCATGGGAAAAAAATTAGATGCACTGAGAGCCAGCTGTCTTTACTAACAGTTCCAAAGCTTTGGAATTCTCCAAGGCAGGATTAGGGGTGGGGGCCCTGTGGAAGATCCCCGGGGTGGGGCTTGGGAAGGTGGGGATGGTAAGTGGGAAGGGGTCCCTATAAAAGTGCATGCAGATTGGGAGGCTGCAAGCATTCATCACCACAAAGAATTCAGGAAAATTGAAAAATGAATACATATATATATATATATATATATATATATATATATTTATATATATATATATATTTTTTTTCCTTGTTGCTCATTCCCTTCACTTTTTTTAATCATTATCTTCTCAATAACTTTTTGGTTCTCTTACTTCTTTATCATTTGCCTGAATTCTTTGAAATTGTACCTTGTGCCTTTTACCCTCTACCTACGTTATACCTCCAATCTTTCCCTCCTGACTCTAAAAATTACTCCTTAAATCTCACCTCTTCAGAAGGGCTTCCCACTTCGATACTTACCAGAGACACTGCTTCCTACGTAGACCCATGGTTACTTCTTCAGCCCATTGCCTTCATTTATAAATTTGCTTAACTGTAACTTAAATTCACTCAAGAAATATATGTACATTTCGATGGACTCAGAGCCCAGACCTAAAACAGGTAAGGGGGGTTATCACTGTGAGAGTCAGAAAGCTTTATTTTGCTTTACTGACAAAACCATGACGGTAACCAGTCATCATGCACACCCATGCCATTGGTCTTGAGAAGGCGAAAATCAAGCTTGAGAAGGTGGCCACCATAGTTCTCGTTTTGAACAAGAAGCCATGAGCTAGTATCCTGCCACCTCTGCATCTGAGGCAAAATCTGAGGTATCAGAATATGAGGAAACAGCCTTCATTAATCTGAGTATGTCATTGAGAGGTGATGCCATAAACTCAAGTGACTTCTGAGTCTAGGTAGTTAACAAATTAAGTGTGCTGAGTCAGTGGAGGACTGTATAGTTTTAAATAGTTAGTAGTAACATTTTTTCTATATAGTAATGGTGCAGTATTATGATATTTTCTGAAAAGGAAAATCTGAATCTGGATTTCTATGTGTAATATTTCAACTAAATATTGGAATTTGGTATGGCTTAAACAATCCATATCTGCAGGCTAGATCTTATCTGTAGTTTGTAATCTGATTTAGAGCTCTTTACTCCCTGTTCCTTCCCATCACTAAAAGTGTTGACAAGCACCGACTGAGTACCATTGGTAGACCATATGTAAAGCAATTTAGACTTATTGCTTTACAATAGAGTAAGAGATTAAGAAATAATCTCTGCCCCTTTTTTCTATGTCAGTGTTTCCTAAAGTGTCTTCAAGAAGTACTACCTAAACCAACTGCTAACAATGTTGCTTAAAAAAAGTTCTACTGTTAAACAAGTCTTGGAAATGTTGATTAAAATACCAGTAAGGAGACAGGAATTATGAATGACAGGGTGAGAAGGCCAACAAACCCTCTTCCTAAAAATCAATTATAAAACTGGGCAAAATTGTCAAAAACTATCATTTCAGTATTCTAGAAATCAACCAATAGCATCCAACAAACTGAGAAGTGTTTATTAAAGAACAACTATTAAAACTCAGGTAAGAGCAGTGCTTTCTCCTGAGGTTGCTTGGATCCCCTTCACCTCAACTCTGCAGATTTCATCATTCTATCAGTGGCCCCAGAAGGCCGTGAAAACCAACAGCTTCACTGACAAAGAGAACTGACTTGGAGTGGAACATGGAAAAGCCCTCCATGTAGAGATTTCACTGACAAACAAAGGGAGAAGACCAGTATTACAGTAAACTGAGATTGCATTCTGGTTGGGGCAAGCAAAAAGATGTTAACCAGAAATTTAGCAGTAAGGTCTGGGGAATAAGATAGGCATAGTGAGCCTTGTGAAGCATCCACATAACTCTGGCAGTCAGGAAGGCTACACACCTGCTCAAGTTTGCACACACTCCAAAAAAAAAAAAAAAAAAGAACAACCAGAGAGGACCCCAAATACATATCTTTGGTTGAATGTGAAGCCTTGTGCATACATAGAGATGACATGAAAAATAAAAGCCAAAGAAGACTTTTATTTTATTTACATTTTTTATTGGTGTGTAATTGCTTTACAATATTGTGTTAGTTTCTGCTATACAATGAAGTGAATCAGCTATAGGCATACATACATCCCCTCCCTCTGGGACCTCCCTTCCCCCCATCCCACCCATCTAGGTCATCACAGAGCACAGAGCTGAGCTCCCTGTGCTATACAGCAGGTTACCACTAGCTAAACTTTCAAATTAACTGAACTTTGAGTGAAATTCCTAACCCCACACACAGGGCCATCAGCAAAGAGTGGAAGCCTTACTGGCTGAAGTGTTTGAGAACAACATATGACCAGTCACTAGCTGAGCTGACCACTGGAATCAGGACAGAATTACACATTCAGGACAAACTCTAGAAATCCAGAATTAAAAATAAAAACAAAATTTCAAAAAAGAAAAATAAAAAACTTAGAATGATCAATAGCCGTACACTGTGAGGAAATTGGAACCCAAAGAATTCTTCCTGGAAAAATCACTAAACAAACAAATAGCAACAAGTGTGTGTGTGTGTATGTGTGTGTGTGTGTATGTGGTGTGTGTGTGTGTGTGTGTGTGTGTTTGGGGAGGGGAGGGTCAGAATCCAGAGTTGCTAAAATACCTTATCCAACAAGTCTAGTTTTCTACAAAAATATATGGCATGCAATAAAACATTAAACTGTGATCCATTTGTGGGAAAAGTGGTCAATATAAACTGTCTCTGAGGAGATCCAGATGTTAACCTTAGCACACAGACTTCAAAGTAGTTACTTAAAATATGTTCAAATAATTAAAGGAAATAATGCTCAAAGAATGAAAGTATGAAGACATGGACTTATCAAAGAGAAAGTATCAAGAAACAGAAAAAAATTACTCCTAAAATACATATATATTATACATATATATTAATATATCTATAATACATATAGTGAAGTATATATATATACACACACACACACACATATATATATATATAAATAAAGAGCTAGAGAGACCAAATGGAAATTCTAGAGTTGAAAAGTGCAATAACTGAAATGAAAAATTTACAAGAGGAATTCAAAAACAAATTTATCTGGAAAATAAGAGAACCAGTGAAGTCAAAGATAGATCAGTAGAAGTTATTTAATCCAAAGAACAAAGAATGAAGAAAAGTGAACAAAGCCTCAGAGACCTATGGGACACCATCAAGCATATCAACATATATTTAATGGAAATCTCAGAATGAGAAAAGAGTGAGAAAAAAATAAAGAAATCATGGGTAAAAACCTCCCAAATTTAGTGAATAGACAGAATAGATAAAATTTGGGGGGCAGTGAAATTATTCTACATGATACTGTGACAGTGAATATATGTCATCTTATATTTCTTAAAGGCCTTAAAATATATGACAACAAGAGTTAACTCTAGTGTTAACTATGGAGTTTGGGTAATAATAATGTGTCAGTGTAGGTTCATCAGTTGTAAAATTGTACCACTATGAGGTGGGATGTTGACAGTGTGAAAGGGAAAGAGGTACATGGGAACTCTGTGTACTTTCTGTTCAACTTTGCTCTGAACCTAAAACTGCCCTAAAAAATAAAGCCTCTTTAAAAAAATCCCAAATTTGATGACTAACCTTAATGTACACATCCAAGAAGCTCAACAAACTCTAAGTAGAATAAGCACAAAGATCCACACCTGTTCATATCATAGTCAAATGGTTTAAAGTCAAACATATAAGACACTTATAGAAATAACAAATAGAAAAAAATGGAAGTAAACTCAATCATATCAATAATTGCATTAAGTCACCAAGGTAGACCATGTGCCGGGCATAAAATAAGTCTCAATAAATTTAAATGGGCTGCAATCAACAAAATATATTTTCTGACCACAATGGAATTCAAATAAAAGTCAACAACAGAAAGAAATTTGAAGAATCCCCAAATATTTGGAAATTAAACACACACTTTTAAATAATTCATGGGTCGAAGAACAAATCGCAAAGGAAATTAGAAAATATTTTGAATGAGTTAAGAAGACATGATATATCAAATATATATGCCTATAATATAAAAGATAAAAATCACAAATCAATACCTAAGCTTACATTATAAAAATCTAGAAAAAGACTAACATACTAAAGTCAAAATCAACAGGAGGAAGGAAATAATAAAGATTAAATTAGAACTCAAATAGAAAACAAAAACAAAAATTAAAAGAAAAACAGATAAAAAGAAAATAAAAACACCAATAGAAAAAAAATAGAGTTGGTTCTTTGAAAAGATCAACAAAATTGGCAAATCTGTAGCCTGACTAAACAGGAAAAAAAAAAGGAAAACACAAGATATCAAATATCAGAGGAGACAACAGTACCAATCCTATGAAAGTTAAAAAGATTAAAAGTGTATACTATTAAGACGTTATGTTAAAAAATTAAACAACATAAATGAAATGGGCAAATTCCTAGACAGACACAAATTTCCAAAACTGTTTCCAGAAAAAAAAAAAAACCCAGAAAATCTAAATAGGCCTATAAAATAAATCATATTAGTAATTAAAAATTTTCACACAAAAAAATCTCTGATATAGAGGGTTTTGCTGGTGAATTCTATCAAATAACTGAAGAAATAATATAAATCCTTTTAAGAAGACATTTCGCTAAAGAAATATGAGTTGTTAATAGGAATAAAAAGTTGATTGATATCATTAATTGTCTAGAAAATGAAAATTAAAATCAATAAGATACCATGCCATACCTCATACCCATTAGGATGGCTATAATTAAAAGACAGACAGCAATAATTGTTGGCAAGGATGTGGAGAAACTGGAAACCTCATTCATTGATGAATGGATAATGAAAATGTTTTGTACAACTGAATATTATTCAGCAACACAGGAAAGGAACTACTGCTACGTGAAACAACATTTATGAATCTCATTAGGCTAAATGAAAGACACCAAACAACTAAAAAAGACTACATATTGTACAATCCCATTTATATTAAGGGTCTAGAAGAGGCAGATCTATAGCAAAAGAAAGCAGATTATTTGTTATCTGCCTCTGCGTGTGGGAGCAGGGATTGACTAACTGCTAACAGTCATTAGGGATCATTCTGGTTGATGAAAATGTCCTAAAAGTGGGTTGTGATGGTCACTACACTTAAAATTGGTGAATGCTATATTGTATAAATATACCTCAGTAAAACTGCCTAAAAAAACAACACTAACGAGGTTAAATTTGTTTGCTGCTTTACTTTGCAGAGTAAATAAGCAATGTGCACTGTAAATTTCTAAAAGAGGGATAGATTGCAGACCATTTCCTAAACTTATTTGACTCATGGAACACTATACATATATAAACATATCAAATGTAACATATATGTAGTGTGTTATATATATATGAATTATATGTAATATAAATAACATATAACATATAATAATATATATATAATATTACATATGTTTATATATAGTTTTTGAAAATCTTTTTTTGTTTTAATTTTCTCTTCCATTTGTGATATACAGTGTAGTTCGTGTTACTAAAATCTCGGAGATACTTTTCAGAGCAGACAGTACTAGGGTTCATCGAGGTCTCTGGCTGTACTCCTTTTCTAGGGTGTCACATACACCATGTAATTGCTTTGACCAACAAAAGGTGAGCTGAAATGTGTTACTTCTGAGTGCTTTTAAAAGGCACTGTGTGACTCTCCAAGTTTTCTTCCCCTGAAACCTGGTATTGAGATGATGACGTCATCAGATGGTGGAGCATCAATCTACCAGGGTCTCTGAGAATATGATAAGAAAGGCACCTCCCCTCTTTCCCAATATTCCTTGGACATGAAGGATAAGACAGAAATAAATCCTCATTGTTTTTAAGTCACTGAGATTGTTGGATTCTTTGTTATCGTAGCATACCCTAAACTGTCCTTACCAGTCTATCCTCCAAGTTCACCTAAATTGAGACAGATACTATTAAGAGAAATTAAGAAATATGGGGAGCTATTTTTTTCATCCAAGGGCCTTAAACTGTGTACCCATTGTGAATAATACATGTCTGCAATTTGTGAACAATTTAGCAATAATCATCCCTCTCCCCACCCAGGCACTTAGAGCCAACTTACTTTATTATAGGTGTCTAAGTCCAATTTGACCCTGGAAGAAATTAAAAAGGGAAGAACATACATGCATTGCCCAAACTCACTGGCAGCATTTGGTACAGATTACAACTTTGGCTCTAAAATTGCCCCCAATTCCCAGAGCCTGGTTATTCCAAGACAATGTGGGTCAGAGACTCCCTGTGGGTCTGGGTGATAGGCAATAATCCTATGTTTCTAAGTCTTACCTGTGGAAAATAGAGCAGAGTGGATGAAGCTAATGATAGCAGCTATGCCACACTTGAGTCAACAAAAGATAAGCCCAGGGAATATTGAGTTTACTTGGAGTACCTGTGGGAGCAGAGACAGCTCACCCCTGGAGTAAAGCAAAAACAGATGCAATACTTGGATATGTAACAAGTGTCCCAAGGGATCCACTAGTGAAATAGGCCTACACATCCATTTTGAACAAATACACCTATGAATTCAGCAGAGTTTTGACATAGGCTAGTCACTTTTACTTCTGTCCAATTCAATCAAAATGGTCAAATTAGTGATGCTTGCACCGAGTCAAATGTGCCTTTCAACAAACTTTAAGAAGTATGGGATGTTGGTTCTAAATGAGCATTGGGAGATTCTATTCCAAAGGTAGGAGGCACACTCATGGAACAGCAAGAGAAATGCTACATGAGTGACAGTTCTTGTTGTAGTTATAAGCTATTGGGTTCTCCTCTCTGAGAAGGGCTCAGCCTGTTGCAAGCTGTTGGCGACTCATCAACAATGAGCAGGGAAGAAGATGGTAAAAAAATTAAAGTCCAACATCTTTATAAACTATAGTTTTCCCTATTATGGCACAACGATTAAATACCTATCTTGTGCAAAGCAGAGTACTAAGCTCTTCACACACTTTATTTTATGTAATTCTCAAAACAACCTTAGGAGGTCCATACTATTTCTATTTTACTCTTGGAGAAACTGAGGCTGAAGGATGGGCTGCTTTGCAAAATCACACAGTTAATCAGTGACCTCAAGTCTTACACAAGCCATCCAAGTGTGCACACTGGCAGTACTGGTTGTACTCAGCATCCTCACAAACATAGTGGTTCTCTGGATTTACTTTTTGAAAATTCAACTTAGGAACCGTATTTCAAAATCCAAATGTTTGACCTCTAAGGGAAAATCTCATGACCCAGCAAAGTTGGCCTGTTCTTCCACATGGCAGTTTCTTGCTTGAGCTGACCAATAGTTGTTTCCTTTGGACAGAGTGTGTGCTTCCCAGTTTTCCACTATCTCGCCCAGTCTGCTACACTCCTGATCATTACCTGGCTGCCCACAGTAGATATGTGAGTTTGAATCCCCAGGTTTAAATGGTGTTGACAAGATAAAGTGAGAATTGATTCACTGTGAAACCTATTATTCCTCTAAAGTGGTGTTTCCCCACCTTGGCATTCTTGATAGTTTGGACAAAGAGAAAACTCTTTCTTGTGGGGGCTGTCCTCCTATGTACTGTGGGATGTTTAGAAGCATCCTTGGCCTTTACTCAGTAGTTGCTAGTAGCACCGTCTCATTTCCCAGTTGTGAGAACCAAAAAATGTATCTGGGCGTTGCCAAATATTCCCTGGGCAACAAAATCACCCACAGCTGAGACCCTTGTCTTTGCAACACACTTTTTGAGGCTCAAAAGACTTTAAAATAGTCAAGCAAATAGGGTCTGTTTTAAGGAAATATTATGTCGATTTCCTGTGTAGAGACAGAGAAAGAAGGCGGGGGGGAAGGCAAGCTGAAACGGAAAAGAAATTATTCCTATAATGATTCTCTGTCATAAACACATTTTGAGCAGATTGTAAAAAGTAATTCAACTGAAATTAGATTACAAAGAGCACGCAATACACTAAGTACAACTGTATTATGGAAAAGGGAAATTAATTAGTCTGGAATATGGTATTTCCCCTCATCTGTAGGAGGCTGAGTCTTTCTGGTGACAGTCTTGGGGCTTTGCCTTAAGGCCCTGTGAATCATGGTAGCATGGCACTTCTAGGCTTTGATGTTGGCCTACCAGTACCCACTGCAATTAGTCACTTGATCTTTAATTTCAGCCTGGGCAGTGACACGTGGATTCATGGGGGGATTACTATGTTATTAGCAGAAAACTGGTTACTTCCAGCTCGGCGTTCATTTAATCAGCCGACATAGGCTGCAGCATTTCAGCTAGGCCAGTACAAAATGATAATGGATGGAAAAGGACCTGATAAAGAACATATATATGTATATATATATATATACATATATATATATATATGAATCACTTTGCTGTACACCTGAAATTAACACAACATTGTAAATCAACTATACTTCAATTTAAAAAATGGTAATGGAATACCTCCTTGTAGGTTTTGTGAAATTCTCCCTCCAAAGTGGGGAAAACGGTTCCTAATTATACATGAATGCATTAATCTGTTCATTAATAATTCTAATAGTCAACAAGGAATAGATCCGAGGAGTGTTCCCATCACTCTTACAGCTTATGGGGCCAAACTACAAGTCTTACTTTATTTCAGTGTGGTAGCATTAGACTGGATTTCTTTGGGCTGATGGGAAAATGCTTGATGATGATTTTTGTGCTTGGGAATCATGGGCATGTGACAGCAGTTTTTTTAAGCGGTTCTACTTTTCAGATAAAAAGAAGGCTGGAAGATTGAGAGTTTGGGATTAACATGTACACACTGCTTTATTTAATAAAATAGATAACCAACAAGGACCTACTGTAAAATAAATAGATTAATTAAATTTTAAAAAAAGAAGGCTGGAAAGATGGTTAAGAATCCCCAAGCACTGCATACAGATATCATATGAGGAACTTAAATTCACAGTGAACAAATTCGACCAGGGCTGAATGCATTTATGGTAGATTCCTTTTTGCATCCTCCCCATGGTCCCATAAGTTCAGTATTGTTTTTTTCCCATTGAACACATTAGCAATTGAACCGTCAAAGAAGTTAAGTGATTTGCTTATGGATGCAAATAAGAGACAGAGCTGGATTTAAACTCAGGTTTGAATTCCAACTTGAAGTCTTTGCTCTTGTCACTTTCCACTGCTGCCTGTATCGTGAATAATGCTGACATCTGTGAACAGAAAGCATGAAAAGAAGTGAAGTGCCCAGGACCAATGCCACCTGCTCTCCTGCTCAGTTACCTTCAAATCCATTAGGAGGAACAGAGAGAGGCACTTGGCATTAGAACTCTGATAGCAATCTGATTTCCATCACAAGTACCAACGAGGAAATGCCAGAACAAGCCTTCTAAGGCCCTCCAACCTCACGCGTGATTTCCTGATACAAAACACCCCCGTGCCTGCTGCTCTTTTAATGAGAGCTGCTTTGCCACTCCGCAGTTTCTCTCATTTTAATTTCTGCTTTGCAGCAAGCTTTATCACCGGGGAGGCGCGGGCTCGGCCATTCTCCCAGCATCTCCCCATGATCAAACACACTCCTTGTTCCCACTACTGGCTGCTTAGGGAGATGTTAACTGATTCCCTGTTTTAAATCTGCAGCACTTCAAAAGGCTGTTCTGTCTTCGCAAGCGCCAAGGCCTGGCGCACGGCCACAGCCAGGGAGCTGAGTTTTGCCCTTGAGTCCCCATGCAATCACGCACGGTCTGCTTCCCGCTGCTCCCAAGTTCTGAGAGTGTTTTCAAAAATCCCCCAGTGTTTCCAGAACGACAATTGACTGGTGATAGCCAGAGCCATTCAGGTGCCAAGAAATGCCAGTCTGAGGCTGAGCGATTAAGGAAGAATGTTTTCCTGCCAGTGGAGTGGGTCTTGGAGAGCTATCACTGTCCTTCTGTGAAGGAGGAGAGAGGGGAGGCTAGGGTCATCTCTCTTCTCTCCACTGTGTTTCAAGAAGCAGTCACTCTGCAAGACGCCAGGCTCTGGCAGCCCAGAGGTCCTGCAAGGAAACACATGTGCTCCCCAAGCCCTGGGGTTTTACAAACCAACTATCCAGCAAAAAAGATGCTGGTGGTGCCTGGGCCAGGGGCTGGAGACACTGGAGAGAAAGACGTAATGCTTGTGTTCAAGGAGCTCGTTTTCTCAAAGAAAGAAAAAGAAGGGCCAGATGGACAAATCATTGCAATCATGAGTGATAAATGCAGAGACAGAGCTACATGCCAGGTAGCCCAGAGAAGCAGCCTGGGCAGCTTGTATGTGGGTGTGTGGGGCTGTGTCTCTGGCCCATGCAGGGTGAGGGCAGAGAGGGTGACACTGTCTTAAGAAGCATTAGCCTGATGGAGGGACTGGAGGCGGGGAGAGCATCACTTGTGATGCTGGAGGTTCAGACCACGTGAGCTCCTAGTATATGCCCAGGGAGGTGTGGCTGGGAGCTAAGTCTAAAAGGAAAAATTCATCTGCAAGGAGACTGGCCCCCAGTGCTATATGATTGCACTGGATGTGTTCTCCATGGGGTTCTTAATTTTCTCTCTAGAGAGTGGTATGGTTAGTTCTCCGTCTTAGTAAGGTTCCTTGAATTGCCATACAGAGGCAGAATCGGAGCCCTTGAGACCCAGGTCAGAGAGGTCAATGAATGACGTTAAAACATTTGTTCCAGCATGAGGCACCTGGGACCTGAACGCTGGGAACACTGGAGCCTAGTTTGGCCCCCATCAGTCTTACAAGTCACATTGATCGACTTGGTGTGAGACTTGCAGTGTGACTCCTGGTTTCTGTCTTGGGTACCTGAGAAAAGAAGCAGGTAAAGAAGGACGGCAAATACCATGTTAAGTCTCCACCAATACACGGATGATGGATTTAGAAGACTCTGGTTATTCCAGTCATGAGTTTGGGTGAGACCTCGGGGTTTGTAGGTCTAGATTTGGAAGGCTTAAGAGTGAACCAGGTTGCTCAGGACTTTTCAAAAGATAGAAATTTCAGGAAGCATATTTTTCAATGTGAAGGGAACCCATAAAAGTCTAATGTCCCAAAAGGGGTGAGGGAATGTGCCATAAGACATGAAGACAGCCGAGGGGTGAGTGGTGGACCCTCAAGGCTGCCCTCCACATGATGTCCCATGAGGTCAGCTGAGCCTGTTTGAGTGTCCTCCAAAGCTCAGTGGTCCAATGAACACAATGACCCATGATAATTATTGCCTGGTTCACAGGGCTTCAGAGAGATTTGCTGACAATGTGTACAAAGTGTTTGGCACACAACAGGTGTTCAAAACTAGGCATTACTACTATTATTTTTATTGTGTATATTTGTGTATGTGTGTGTCTGTGTATGTGTGCATATGATCGGTATGGGCAAGCATAGAGAAACCTGTTTGTTTTTCCTTCTCTCTGATCCATGGGAGTCTCAGTATTTTATTCCAACTAATGTAAAAGGCCATGGAAGAGAGAACAACAGAGCAAATTGTCCAAGCGTGACCCTGCTGTGGTTAACGCAGGCAACAAGGAGAAGGCAGGACAGAGAACTAAAAACTGCACTTTGGGCTAGGGCACCACCTCGGTCCAGAGCCTTGGGGCCAATAGCACAGGGGCTGCAGTGGAAGTCGGGGGGGGGGGGCGGTGTATTCCTTTTCCCTCCTGGGCTCAAAGATTCGAGCTGCTTATCAGAGATCTACTCGTGATACTGAGAAAGACACACTGCTGATACCACTGTCTTGCAAAGGGGCACTTAAAACCAATTATATTTTTTTCTAAGAAAATGTAGACATAAGATTAAGGAATAGCCAAAGGGTGGGGGGAGATAAAGTGTTAGCATGAAATTACTAAAAAAACTGAATCCATTGTCAAACTTTGAGACTGTTGATAGATATATCAACAGAAATATACAAGTAAATTCTTACCTAGGACTGTGAAAAGAGGTACAAGGCCCATTCAGGTGCTACCCAAGGATGTTTAAAATTCAGCTGTTTCAAAGGAATAAACACTGCATCTCTTAAGCCAGCATTGCTGCTCAGAGCATCCTTTTAGAACAGCAAAGGCATTAAAGAAGAAGTACAAAAGAACAATCCATAAGAGGAAGTAGCTGTACAAAAGAATTTTCACAAACACTTCCAGAAAAATAATTACCTTCTTTGCTTGATGAGGCTGATCGAGATAAAAGATCCCCTAAATTAGTACAGCTCCTGGAAAATGCCATAAGAGAGATGAGGAAAAAAAGAAATTTAAAAATAAATAAATAAATAATTTTAAAAAATAAATTTAAATCAGGCCTGGGTTATGCCAAAGAGAGATTGTTTAATTAAATAAAGAAATAAGACAAAATTAACGTACAGGAACTTTTCCTCATACAGAAGGAAAATAAAGCCTGACAGTTTAAGTAGGAAACTTTATGGTAATTTTTAAAGGAAAAAAAAGAAAAAGGGAAGACAGAAGATTGGTTGATTTCAGATGGTTGATCAACTTGCACATAGACTGATATTTCTCAGTGCAAAGCATGAGGTCGTAGGGCCATGATGACTGAGGGGGTGAGGGGAGGAGGTCAGTGATATGGTTCCAAGGAAAGTTAAGAAGTCAAAAATCTACAAACAATAAATGTTGGAGAGGGTGTGGAGAAAAGGGAACCCTCTTGCCCTGTTGGTAAGAATGTAAACTGGTACAACCACTATGAAGAACAGTATGGAGGTTCCTTAAAAAATTAAACGGAACTACCCTATGATCCAGCAATCCTAATCCCGGGCATATATCCAAAGAAAGTCATAATTCAAAAAGACACATGTACCTCAATGTTCATTGCAGCACTGTTTACAATAGCCAGGATACGGAAACAACCTAAATATCCACTGACAGAGGAATGGATAAAGATGTGGGACATATATACAATGGAATACTACTCAGCCATAAAAAAGACCAAAACAATGCCATCTGCAGCAACATGGATGCAACTAGAGATCATCATACTAAGTGAAGTAAGCCAGAGAAAGACAAATACATGAAATCTAAAAACAAATGAACTTATTTACAAAACACAGAATCAGAGACTTTAGAAAATGAACTTATAATTACCAAAGGGGAAAGTTTGGGGAGAGGGATAAATTAGGAGTTTGGGATTGACATACACACACATTATCTACTATATATAAAATAGATAATCAACAAGGACCCACTGTATAGCACAGGGAACTCTACTCAATATTCTGTAATAACCTATATGGGAAAAGAATCTGAAAAAGAATGGATATACGCATATGTATAATGGAAACACTTTGCTGTATGCCTGAAACTAACACAACATTGTAAATCAACTATACTCCAATATAAAATAAAAATTAAATTAAAAAAAAAGAAGTCAACTGGATGGATATTGAGTTGCCCACCAAAATCCATCTTTCTCTACCTCCTGGGCATGTGGATAAACTACATTTCATCTTCTTTGCATTTAGATAAGACCATATGACTGACTTCAGACCAAAGGAATGTGAGAAGTGATGTTTGTCACTTCCTGGCCTGGGCCTTGAGTCATCACCTCCTCCGTGTTTTCATTCTATCCTGCCAGCTGGAACTTTGAAGGGGTTGTGCTCCAAGTTTCAACCCCACAACACCTCATGGAAGGAGTCTGAGTCCCTGAATGTCTCTGTGAAGAAAAGATCTTCCTCCAACCTGGACCACTCGTCGTCAAGCTGAATGACTTCTGTAGTTTTTAAACCACTGACTTCTTGTTTCTATAGCTTTGCCTTTCCCAGAACTGTGTACCAATAAATCAAAGATTCATTCAAAACTATTTATTGAGAAGTTACTAGGCCTTAAGTCTGGTTTTAGACACTTAACACTCAATGCTAAATCAGACACATACATAAATGACTCATTCTAGGGTAGCCATCACTTTATTCTGGTGCCATGTACAGAGTAAAATGGAAAAACCAAAGAGGGGGCATCTCATTCTGCTTGGAAGAGAAGGAGGAATCAGTGTGGCAATGGCATTTGAAATGAGCCCATGAACAGGTGTCCTCTGGATGAAGAAGTGGGGAAGGAAACAAGGGAGAGGACATTCCATGGTGTGGGCAGAGAGGGCAAACATAGCCAGTCAGCAGGGTGAGTGGATGCAAGAGCTGGAGGTAGATCCAGAAAGACAGATGAAAACAAGCACATGGTGATGCTTATTTGGACTTGACCCTGCAAGACAGTAAGGAGTCTGTTGTGGTTGAAATGAAGTACTTGATGAGGCCAGATTTGTGCAGTCAAAGAGGGCTATGTAAGGTGGACCCGAGTGGGGAAAAGCCAAGACAGGGAACCCAGGGTGGAAACAGCACATTAGCTCAGGTTGGTGAAAGTGGGTGGTTGGATGGGAATGTAACAGTGAGACTGGAGGGGAAGGGGCAGCTTTGAGAAATGTTTCACGGCAGT
Organism: Monodon monoceros; assembly: GCF_005190385.1. Taxonomy (NCBI): domain Eukaryota; kingdom Metazoa; phylum Chordata; class Mammalia; order Artiodactyla; family Monodontidae; genus Monodon; species Monodon monoceros. The sequence continues at coordinate 46,400,425 of NW_021703778.1, forward strand.
GATGGACAGAATGTGGCAACAAGGAAATGTGGCCTGATAAGGAAGATGACTAAGTGGCCTGATCCCCACGCCTCTCACTCTGCATTCTAGACTGTGGCTCACAGGTCAGTTCTGAAAGAATCAATCTGTTTTCCCTCTCCCTCTCTCTAGTATATTGCAGTCCCTCTTAAATGGGTCCTCATGTCAGTTCCAGGTTATTTCCTCCCCTCTCTTTTACCATTCACCTACTCAAAAGCCTCAGGAACTGCCCCAGTTCAAATCCCATCCTACCTTCATACCATAAGCATGTCTGGCCCTACCTTCGAGAACCTGCTGCTTGCCCTTCTACAGCTGAGGACCGACCATGTTAGCTTGAAGGATGATAAGGCTCAAGACAATGAGATCTGGATAAACAGAGAAGTATTTTTAAGGGAAGGGGAAGAGATGATGAAAAGGATGAAGAAGCAGAAGATGGCCATGAACGTGGGCTGGGTTTTGAGCCAGGGCCTGTCACAAAACCTCTTCGGGCCTCCTGTTTGGAAAATGAGAGGATTACAAGATATATTCTAAGATTCCTGATGACCCCCACCAAACTAACAAACAAATGATTCTAGAACAACGAAAAAATAATTGTTCATGAATTGTGTATTACAGAGCAAATAACAACTAGTTTAGATTTCAGATATGACCAAATTAACTTTGCAAAGCTATCTATCTAACTAAATCACAAATTAAATGAGCTAAGAAATGGAAAAGTTATATGACTATGTGTTTTTAGGACCTAAACAAACACAATAGTTTTAAGATTTGGAATCATTTAGCAGGAATCAATATAGAATATGGAACTAAACTAGCATTAATTGTCACTCTTAAAGAAGGAATAATAATTCTGGTAACCAGGAAGGATATATAAAATTAATAGTAATAATTACAGAGGTATTACTTAATTATCTGACTTATCCAGAGAATACAATCAGATGCTATTAAATAGAATTGAACCTTATATTACTTTACTCTTATGTGTCAGTCAAACTGGATGTTTTGGAACAAAGAAGTAATGTTGAATAGATGCATTATGCAAGATGATGGATAGCTAGAATAATTATCTGCTCTAATTAATTTAATTTATTTTATTGTGTCCTGGGTTCAGAGAGGTACATCAATTGCAAAATATTTGGGGACATTATACAATGAGGCAAATGTTAAAGAAATTGGGACCCTTTCATGAACTTTCAAGCAAAAATGCCAATAAGAAGATTTATGAGAAAGTTGTTATACAGAATTCCAGGTGCTGGTAAGCATTTCTCAAATCCTTTGAAAAAAAAAGTTTTTACCTAAACGTTGAAAATCCTCTCGAGAGCATTAAGTATAAGCACATAATAAAATAACTTACAATCATTGAGCACTATATGCCTGACCCTCTTCTTCCTTTTTTAAAGTAGTGAATTTTAATTTTATAGTTATATATAGTATCTACCATAGTCTTTCTTTAAACTGAAGTGTAGTCGATTTACAATGTGTGTTAATTTCTGCTGTACAGCAAAGTGATTCAGTTACACACACACACACACACACACACACATATATATATATATATATTCTTCTTCATATTCATTTCCATTATGGTTTATCACAGGATACTGAATATAGTTCTTCCCTGTGCTATAGAGTAGGACCTTGTTGTTTATCCATTCTATACATAATAGTTTGTATCTGCTAACCCCAAACTGACACACTTCTAAGTGTCTTACAGAGATGAACTCATTAAGTCATCGTAACAACCCTAAGAAATTGGGACTATACTCCCATTTTGTTGTGGAGACTGAGGCACAGGAAGGCTAAGGACAATGTAGGTCATAAATATATGAGCCAGGATGTGAAGTCCAGCAGCCTACTTCCAGAGTCAATATTCTAAGCACTACCCTTGGCATCAGTCTTGATAATTCCTAAGAACTGGTCAATAGGAAATTCATGCCTGAGTCTCCTAATGGCTGCTAGAAAATCAGGGTTTGGGAGAGTCAGTGGGGAGAAAGGGCTTCCCCTCAGCCTAACACCTTCATTTGGAGCATTTTGAGTACCTCTGTGAAGACATATGCCAGTCAGTGGCACCACCAACTTCCAAAAATCTGGGTCAGGCATTTCAGACCTGGAGAGACTAGGTTTCCACCATTTACCTGAGGCACAGAGAGTTTACTTTAGGATGAATCAAATATTTAAATTTGCTTTGCTGGCACTGCCCCTGTCATTCCTGCCAAAACGTCCATAGATGGCCATGGGCAGGACTATTATCCACAACAAGCCAGAGAAGACAGCCTGTCATTCCTAAGCCTAAATCCAATGACTCACTAAGCACCCAGAGCATGTTCAGCTTGTCCTTAGGAAAGAAAAGTAACTTATTCCTTAGGTTTCCTGTGACAAGATAATTTATTGTCTAAATCAGGCATTTTTGAGACAGAAAAGGGACACTATTAATAATGACTGCAGGGAAAAAAAGGACAAAAACAATGCTTGGCCCATGCACACTGAGAGATATCATCGTCACACTATACGTGATTTAGCTTTTTCAACTCTATTATGATACATTATGTCTTTTTCTGGTTTAGCATTCCTTAAATTCAGTTTTAAGTTTTTCCATGGAGACAGAGACATGGCCACGAGTCAACAAAATCATTTCTCAGCAGCAGATAACAATAGACCACAAGGCAAAGAGGAAATGTCTTCATAGGTCACACTGAGCCTTCAGGTGACTCTGGTATCACATGGCCTCTGGGTCAACACTTTAGGAGAATTTGCATTTATTGCAAAGCCACCTGGAAAAAGCCTGAGAATCTGTCTGATTACCAAATCTATAAGTGGCTAATAACTAGCTTTCTTCCACATAGGATTCTCAAGATTTAGTAATTTGGAGAATTTTTAGAAATTTTTCATCATGGCCATGCAGATCCAGTAGGCACATTTCACTCATTCATTCACTTTGACATTGATATATTTTTAAACAAGTATTTATCATAATTGGAGACCAATGCTTCCTTTTACCCATGGAAATCATCTAAATTCATTCATTTATTTACTCACCCCAATCCTCTGAATGTTGATATGCCAAGCACTGTGCTAGGTACCAAAGGAGTTATCAGGTAAATAAGACAGGCATCATGTCTATGCCCATGGAGCTTGCAAAAACAGATAGATTAAGCCACCAAGAATTGAGATCAGTACTATGAAACAAATTGTAACTATATAAGATGCTGAGTTGAGAAATAACAGGAAATACATTTTATTGTTTGTTTATTCTACATATATATATTGAGTGTCTACTGTGTGCCAGCAACTTTGCTAGGCACTGAGATCCCAGTGGTTAAAAAAAAGGGGACATGATTCCTGCCTCATGGGAAATACAGTCAACTGGAGAGGACAGACAACAAACACGTAAGTGAGAACAGGCTTTTTTTAGATTGCAAAAAATGCCATCAAGGACTCTACACCCCTTAAAGCAATAGCACAGGAGTCAGCTAACTATGGCCCCCAAGCCAAATCTAGCCCACCTGCTGCCTGTTTCTATAAATAAAGTTTTATTGTAACACGGCCACTTCCCATCACTAATGTTCTGTCTATGGCTGCTTTCACCATAAAACTGCAGAGTTGAATAGTTGCAACGAAGACTGTATGGGCCACAAAACTTGAAATGTTCACTCTCTGACCCTTTAGTAAAAAAGTTTGCTGACCCTGCAATAGAGAATAATAGCTGATGACAGATGGGGACAGAGGGGAAATCCTAAATAAATTGAATAGTCAGGGAATATTTCTTTGCAGATAAGACTTTTTTTTTTTTGACGTACCATTTTTTGACGTACCATTTTTTTTGACGTACAACAGTGGGCCCCTCACTGTTGTGGCCTCTCCTGTTGTGGAGCACAGGCTCCGGACGTGCAGGCTCAGTGGCCATGACTCACGGGCCCAGCCGCTCCGCGGCATGTGGGATCTTCCTGGACCGGGGCACGAACCCGTGTCCCCTGCATCGGCAGGCGGACTCTCAACCACTGCGCCACCAGGGAAGACTTTTAACCAGAGGACAGAAAGAGAAAGAAATAGTCACAGAAAGGAGAAAAAGCCTTCCTGTCAGGGGAAATTACAGGAGCAAAGAGGACCAGAAGCTGAAAGGAAACATGGGTGGCTCGAGTGGTGAGGGAGGGAAGGGATGGTGGAAGGGACCATTCTGAAGAGGTAGGCAGGTACCGGATTCCAGAGGCTTTAATGTTTGTGATGAGACGATTGGGTTGCACTCTGAAAGCAATGGATAGCCTGGACGGATATTACATAAGAGAGTAGTGTGATTTTTTTGGAACTTTAAAAGATTTCTCAGGCTGCAGGTCAGCAGTTGTAGTTGGAAAGGTAGAAGCTAAATTAGGATGCTATGCCTGTCGTCCAGGTGAGGCTTGATGGAGGTCTGGCCAATAGGGTGGCAGAGGGGTTGGGAAGCTCGGTTACAGGGAAGCATATTGGAGCAAAGGGTTTCTATACCGTTAGTGTCTCCATCAGCAAGAGTGTGGGTCTAAGACTAGTAAGAATGTTCAGCTTGTATTGTTCCTGCTGCTTGAAAGAAACACGTAGAACACTAGAGCCAGTCAGATTCTGAGTCTCCTTGAACTTTATTATCCAAAGATCAGCCATATAGTTTGATGATTGGTCTTGATGGGAATATTATTGTGATCATCTCAGAGCCTAAAATATTGAGGGCTGGAGAGGCATGGTGGCACATCGTGGTACAGTCCTGTCTTACCTTGGGGTCCCCAAGAAAACAGAGTCTGAGAAACGGCTTATGGACCCCACAAACAGGAGCTAAATGAGAAGACCAGGCAAGGTCTTTACGGACTATGAAGCATTTGTATACACCCTATCCCATTTGGCCTTCATAGAGACCTGTGAGGCTTTGATTTAATTCTTTAGCAAGACTTAACATTCCCATTTTGTAGATGAGCAAACTGAGCCTCAGAGTTACCATGGAAACATCGGCAGAGGTGGGAGTAGAATCCACATCTCGTCTCCCAGCTAGTGCTCTTTGCTCTACATCTGCTACTTCCCCTAAATAACTTGAAGAAAAAGCCAGTGCAACAGAGAAACAAATTCTTATGAGTATGAATGCGACGTAAGGAAGAGGATGTCTGATTTTGCCGGGAAGTGAGCAATGGAGGAGGCCTCTTGAGGAAGCCATCTTGTTCGAATGAACCAGTGTTTGGTAAACAAGCCCTTAATCACACATTTCAGTATTGTCTACACTTAGAATAATGCAATCTTTCAACTCTTTTCCAGCCTGAGTAATCCCAGGCTCTTCGGTCTCTGCATATAATAACATCAGTTTCTCTTTCCCTGTCTATTCCCCAGTTTTTTTATAGCTTTCATGGGGAAGAATGCAGACACCACACAATGTGCTGAAAATGCTAATTACAATTTATTATTTAAGAAAAACAGGATCGGGCTTCCCTGGTGGCACAGTGGTTGGGGGTCCGCCTGCCGATGCAGGGGACACGGGGTTGTGCCGCGGAGCGGCTGGGCCCGTGGGCCGTGGCCGCTGAGCCTGTGCGTCCGGAGCCTGTGCTCCACAACGGGAGAGGCCACAACAGTAAGAGGCCCTCGTACCGCAAAAAAAAAAAAAAAAAAAGTAAAACGGGATCAATCCAGTGTGTAAAGAAACCCCAAGGCAGCAGTTGCCCCTAATTCTGGGCCCTGTCCCTTATCAGGTAGGTGATTTGCCTTGTGTGCTTAAGTCTACAAGTAGAGCCAAAGTCGAAATGGTAGTGATCGCAGAACCATCACCTATGCTCCCACATCTCATGAGAAATCACCTTTGGATTTTCTTACTCTCCTTGGCCATGACTCACCTGGCAAGGTGACCTGGAGGCACCGTGAGGGATCACACCTGAAGACTGCAGTGACATGGCCACCTGGTCTTCCCAGGCAAGAAAACAAAATTTGCCCCAAAGAGTAAAAATAGCTTTATTATAAAGAGCAGCCTAGATTCCATACTAGTTTACATAAAATGAAAACAAATCACTAGAAAACTTCATCCCTGAACTGTCATTTATAATTAGTCATGAGAGACCTCACTCTAGATCCTGACTCCTGTTTCTGAAGCCAACCTCCTCTACGGTTATTGCACATTTAAACCAGACATTAGTGCTTAGGATCCTCATTTAAACACTCTGACTGGCAATATTAACCTTGCCCCACAGGAAGACAGCACTATATATTGTGAAGAACATGGTTTCTAAGCGATTGTAAACTCTACTGCATGTGTGTGCCTCACACTGGATAAATCTCTTACCTCTTTGAGCCTTGATTTCCTTCTCTGTAGAACAGAAATACAAAAGAAGTAGGTGAAGAGGGTCAAGCACATAGTAGGTGTTCAATAAATTTCTACTTCATATTATTAATAATAGCAGTAACATTAGAATCAAAAAGAAAAATTGCCTGTCCAGTGACCCACAAAATTTCCCCAAATAAACATTCTGGAATCCAGATTACTGTGTATCAACCAGGAGTTTACTGAACAAACACTTTCCCCGAGACCAAATATAAACCAGCTTCACTCTCCTCCCAGCAAACCTGCTAATTATCTCCACTGTTTACAGCATCCAGCCCCTCTGCTACGGAATTCTCCATTATTCTGACAGCCAACAAACTAGACCTATTAGAACCCAGCACAACTTTTGCCTAAGGCAGGAACTTTGTGAGACCACAAATCGTCTTGGTATTAAGTCGGTGCATAAGAACTGCCCTCAGCTTTTACTCTAAATTGCTAGTTTGAAGACATTCATTGCAGTATATTGTATTTCCACTATATTTTGCTTTAATAGACTTCATGGTGAAGTGTACAAGAAGAGTTTTAAAGCCCGAGGTAGCACACAGCCGAATTTTTTTTCCTTTATGTATTTTTCCATCTTTTGTTTGTCACCTTATATTGTTTTGTTGCCTCACATATATAAAACAACCTGGCAATCACAGAACAATCCCCAGCAGTTAGTTGGAGGCACATATTGACTTTACTATTAAAAGTTGAAACAATCAAGTTAAAGAATCTGTGGTGTATTTTTCTGCTACTTGCATGAGACTTTAATTTTAAAATGAATGGAAAATATCTCCTCTGAAAGTAATAGAACTTTCATCGACCTTGGTTTATTTCTATGCTTTTGCATTGCCTGCCTAGGACAACCCTGTAGTTAAAGGGAGAAGTGGAAGAAAATATTTGCCCAGCATTTTTATCTGAAAGTGCCAAGGTGCTCTATGGCCATGATTCCTTGATTTCAGGTCAATTGATGGGCTGAGTAATGCTAACTCACCTTGCCTAACCTTGGTTTAGGGAGCATATATCACCCCTTTGTTCACCTTCATGATGCCATGGCAACAAGCCAGGTATCCTGTATCCATCACCCTATAGCACTAAGAATAGAGGCTAGTGAAGCCTACGTGTTCTGTCTTCATGGAGCATATGGTCTCATCTTCATGAACCATAGTCTCCTCTTTAAGTAGCATCAAGTCTCATGAGAGAGAAGTGGATTTAATAAATAACCATGCAAACTCATCTATAAATATAGATACCTTTCTCATCAGAGTTATGAAGGAAATGTATTATCAAAGGATCAATAATGTGAGGGTCATAGAAGGTCATGAAAAAATTGACTGAGATGAGGAGACGGGGGGTTGAAGAAGAGTCATGAAGGAAATGCATCAAGAGAGGAAATCACACATGAAAAGTCCCCAGGGCAGAAAGGATCTGTAACCATTGAGAAACCAAGGTAAGAACTGCACTGGGGAGCAGAGGACCTCACCCCCAGTGAAGGAAGTGGGAGGTGAGGCTGGAATGGTAGACAAGGCTAGAGCAAGGGGACCCTGGAAGTAATGATAGAGGTGGGGTATTTTATTCCAAGGACAGTGGGAGGGCATTGAAAGGGTTTCAGCAGGGAAGTTACATGATCCACTTTTGGAAGAATTTGTCTTCCTCTGTCTTTTGTATGGAGAATGAGTTGAAGGAAAGCTGGAGTAGAAGTTGAGAAAACCGTCTTGAGAGAAATGGGTCCAGGTGAAAGAGAATAGTCACTAAATGAAGGGTTTGGAGAAAAGATACTTGGAAAAACAAAAGATTTCAAAGTGACTTCAGGACAGACTAGATACGATGCTGAAGAAGGAGGAGTTTCTAGAAAGATGCCAAGATGTCTGGCTGAGTGATTAGGGGGTAGAAGAGCAACTGTTGAGACAGGAAGCCCTAGAAGGAGCAGATTTGAAAGAATATCAAGTGCTCAGTTTTAGACATTTTAAGAGTTTATTCCGAATGCAAGTAATCAGAATCCAACTCCAACTAAAGAGAGATCTACTAGGAGAGTACTGAGATCTCTCAAAGAATTCAAGGGAGGAAAAAGGGAACCAGGGCAGCCCAAAGATTCAGGCAGCAGGAATTCATTGACCTTCTAAGCTCTGACATTGATATAACTCAGTTCATCAACTCCTAGTCTGTGTGTCTCTCAGTTGCAAGTGCCAAATATGGGAAGAAAGGATCTAATTGATCCAGGTTAGGACAGGAGCCCATTCTTCTCCAGTCAACAAGGATCAAAGAATAGGACCATATATCACAAATATGGCCACTCCACTCACACCAGTCAGAATAGCCATCCTTAAAAAGTCTACAAATAACAAATGCTGGAGAGGGTGTGAAGAAAAGGGAACCCTCCTACACTGTTGGCGGGAATGTAAGATGGTGCAGCTTCTATGGAAAACAGTATAGATGTTCCTCAAAAAACTAAAAATAGAATTACCATATGATCTAGCGATCCCATTCCTGGGCATATATCTTGACAAAACTATAATTTAAAAAGATACATGCACCCCTATGTTCATTGCAGCACGATATACAATAGCCAAGACATGGAAACAACTGGAATGTCCATCAACAGATGAATGGATAAAGATGTGGTACATATATACAATGGAATACTACTTAGCCATAAAAATTACTGAAATAATGTCATTTGCAGCAACATAGATACAGCTAGAGATTATCATACTAAGTGAAATAAGTCAGGAAGAGAAAGACATATACCATATGATATCACTTATATGTGGAATCTAAAATATGACACAAATGAACCTATTTACGAAAGAGAGACTGACTCACAGAACCTGTTTATGAAACAAAGATAGACAGACATAGAGAGCAGACTTCTTGTTGCCAAAGGGAGAGTGGGGGAATGATGGGCTGGGAATTTGGGGTTTGTAGATGCAAACTTTTACATAAAGAATGGATAAACAACAAAGTCCTACTGTATAACACAGGGAACTATACTCAATATCCTTAGATAAACCATAATGGAAAATAATATGAAAAGAATGTATATATATTTATAACTCTGTCACTTAGCTATATAGCAGAAATTAACACAACATTGGAAATCAACTATACTGCAATTTTAAAAAATTTAAACAAACAAATATGGCTACTCCATCTTCACCCATGCAGTTTGGCCACACTTCTCATAAAAGGTTGTGAGTTGGAAAATGGGAAGACACCACACATGTCTCTTGTGTGTGTATGTGTATATACAAATCTATATCTATATCTGTATATATATTATATCTATACAATCTTATTTAACCTTTGCAAGAACTCTCTGAGGTGGATCCTTTCATAACCATGTTATGGAGAAGGTCACCACACCCAGAGAAGTTAATCAGCCTCCAAGGGTACACATTTAGTAGATGGTAGAGCCATGAGTTAAACCCACATTTGTCCACATCATCTTCAAATTCAGATGGATTCAGTCTACACTCACAGCTACTCAAGATGTACTTTCCCAGCCATGGCCTTCTTATGCAGGATGCTGAGCACCACAGAGGAGGAAAAAAAGAGATTTGGTTAAGTTTAATTATGTTCTAGTTGATTCATCAGACTTTTGGAGTCTGAAATGTATGCCTTTCCACTGATGGGTAACATGATCATTAGAAGGACAAAAGTGCATTTGCCCAGAGTTAAACATAAAGTTTGTAAAACAGCATGACTGCTTCTATTTCCAAGCCTGGCCCAATAAGTCATCCACACTGTTACTTTAGGAGACCAAAAGAAAGAGTGGATAATCCTTCTGAAGCTGTCATACAAATTGTTCACTGGTCTTTCCTTGAATCCGGTGATAGATGGATGAGATTCGTCTTGACTGAAGTGGAAAGAATGGATATACCTCCATCAACATCCACGGGAAAAGAGTGATTACACCTAATAAAATAGTCTCCATCACACATCACACTCCCCTTTGTATTAAATGGAGTTGTGAATGGCAGTGGAAAATATATTAGTTATATCACAAAGAATTCCCAGACATGTGTAGTATGTTGACCAAAGCTTTCTCTACTAAAATATAAACTTTACTAGAGCAGGAACTGACTTGTTCATTGTAGTATTCAGGGTCAAGACCAGTGTCTGGCACTACCCAAATGTCTAGTACATGTTTATGGAAGGAGGGAACAACTAAAATTGTCCAAAGAGATGTCAATCTAGATGTCATTCTGTGAAATTCTTTTTTTCAGAGTTTTCTGAGTTTATGACACCACAGTAAAGGCAACCTCCACTTATATAAAATCCAGTTGAAACGCAGTAAATAGAAAGGCAATGAAGTTGAATACAGGAATAGACAATTTATCCAAAGAAAATATTACAATTGTTTGCTTCTAAAATTTTCTTAGTTCACTTTATCAGCTTTTATCCAACCCATCTACTGTCCTAATAGCATTTGTATACGGATGGGAGTTGGGAGAGGGTGGATAAATGCAAGCAAGCAAAAATAAACAAAAAACAGATGATTCTAGCCACTCCTAGAGCATTGACACATAAATGCTGATGGTCTCAAATCTCTCTCTCTCTCCTGAGATGCTAACCTATATTTCCAGTCAACCTGGATGTTCCTTGGGTACTTTAATCGAAAGCAAAATTCATCATCTTGTGCCACACAATTTTGTATTCTAGTTTTTAATTAACCATATGCCCTCCTCTCCCCAAGGAACCTGAACTTGAAGTTCAGGTCATCATTGAGTGCCCCCTCCGCCCCCACTTCTGATTAGAGGCTGAGTCTTTGCACACCTACTTCAGCCATCTCTCCACTCTTCACACCCCACTTGGTTGTCTTTGAAAAGCCCTCACTCTGGTCTGGAGCATCTCTTTTCTAGGTCCATTGCATTAGCCTCATATGGAATCCTCAGCCTTTGATCTCTATACGCTATCTACCTGCTACATCTTCACCAAAGTGTAATTTCACAACACAAATTAGAGTGTTCCCTTCATTAAACTAATTTTATGGTGTCACAATGCTTTTAGGTACACACTATTTACCCTGGCCTTTAAATTCTTCTATAATCTCCTATAACGTAGCACCAAACTAAATCTTTCCAGCCTGTCCTCTAACCTGCTTGCCTTCCATTTATTCATTTATGGGCCAACTAGTTTCTAGTGACTAGAGAGCGTCACTTACTGAGTTAGGGGTGAAGACTCAGTCCCTGCCCTTGAGAAGAAGTTCAAAGTCTTGCGGAGAACCCCTTGAGCAAATAGGCATGGCACCATGTAGTAAGGATGAAGATGGAATATCCAGAGCCTTTTCAAACCGATTGCTATTTCTCAAGTTTTGCTATTAGGGTTTTGTTTTGACTACACACCTCACTTCTCTGATTGCAAGTTCTCCTTATCCACCTACCACACCCAGAGGACTGTTCCTGGTCCTTCAGTAGCCAATCTAGTCTCCAATAGCTGAATTGACTCGAGCAACTTTTCCTTCTTTTTCAGCCTGAAATCAGATATTTAGGCGTCTGGGGAAGTTCAACTACTGGTTACCTAACTCAGCAACCAACCTGCAAATACTTAAGTTGATACTGCAGAAAAAATAAATTTCCTAGAAATTGTTTCACTTGGAGCACTCATTTGATAAAAGGAAAAAAAAAATGAAATGAAATAAAAATATTGATTCCCAGGTTTTATCCCAGACCTGCTAAATCACAATTTCCTGGAGAAAGCCCTGATAAGGGTATATTTAACAAGTTCACTAGGGGAAGTTTGAGAAATGTTATTTTGAGTCAGTGGTTCTCAAAGTGAGGCTCCCTGGCCAGCTAATGATGACCAGGTGATGCTGATGCTTATCTACCAGGAACCACACTCAGAGAAACTCTCTTTTAGGCCAAAATTCTCTTTGGCAGACACTCCCTGGCAGTGTCATGAGACAGTACTGTCACAACAACTTCATGGAAGAGTCAGTACAGTGAATATGAAACCAAGGCTGAGTGAGGCTACTTGATATACAGACATGGACACAGCTGAATCACAGTTGGTAAGACAGAGGTATTGACATAACTGCTACTCTTCCTGTACATCCATAAAACAGCATGTGTGAAATACCCCAACAGTGCAGGAAACAGGAAACCTTCCACAAATGCCTCATGAGGACAGATCAAGAAGACAGCCATCTATAAACCAGGAAGAGAGCTCTCACCAAAACCCAACAAAGTGACACACTGATCGTGGACTTCCGGCCCCCAGAACTGAAGTGGACATGATTTCTGTATCCATCAGCCAAAGGACACATGATCTTGACCACCCTCCACTTTTTCCTTCAGAATTCACAGCCCACCACCTCTGAGGAATAAAACAGGGGAAGTAGAGCCGACCAGCAAGCTACACTGTGTTGACAGAGCTTTTCATATGCAGTTCTCCTACTGCAGGCTAGGTACAGACACTCCTCTGGAAGGGAAGATGGTGAACAAGAAACCAGCAAAGAACAGATTCCTCTCCTTCCTATCCCTGTCCCTGTCTCTATCATCACCTGGGAAAGGGTTAAAAAATGTACATTCTCAGGCTTCACTCGATTTGCTGAATCAGAAACTCCTGGAGGTGGAGGGGTTGTGGCCCAGCCACCCATGTTTAACTGGCCTTCCCAGAGATGCTGCCACATACTCAGGTATGAAATCCACTCCTCCAAATGAGTCCCTAGGAGTAGAAAATTAAATGTTAGCCTGATAAATTAAATGATATCTGTGTTGCCTGAAAGCATAAATACATCCTCATAAGGACCTCCTTTTTTGCCACAGTGTGGCTAAGGCTAAACTGATCAACAGAAACAGAAATTTCAGAAAGGTCATATAGTCATTTGGGCCTAAAATCAGAATTTTCTATTACATTACATCTGGATATTTCAGGGTGTAGCTAAAAACAAATTTTGAAAGTAATTGATCCAGGGAATCTTTGCTGCTACAGCCTGAAATACCCATATAATTGAAGGCTTTTGTTTGTTGTTGTTGTTTATTTTCTTTCAGTTTCTTGGTATTGTTTCCTTTTTCAGTTCATTGTATGTATTCAGTCACAAGATGAAAATCTCTTTATATCTTCAATGGTCCAAAATATACAATAACTTTGACCCCAATTTATAAAATAGAAAAGAGATTCTGATGTAGCCCTGCCCATAGCCTTCTTCAACGACCCCGAGGCCCCTATAGGCATCTGTATGAAACCCCACAACTATGGAAAGAGCAATTGACACTCCAGTCCTAGAGAATATTGCCTTCTTAATTCTCATAGTCACAGACAACTGATGAGAGAAAACAGGAACTGAAGCACTGAAACACTCAGTACCAGCCAAACAGAGATTGTTTTAGTTTTGGCTCAGTTGAGGCCACTAGATGATGTTTGAAAAGATCAACGTATTTAATAGGTTCATAAAGATTTGGAACTTAACAAAAAAAGAAAGGGGTGGAGGGAGAAAGGAAGAAAGCAAAGAGGAAGAAAGCAAGCAACTCTGAACCACCCCACAGTCTCAGTGGTTTTACTTTTCATCTTGAGATGCCTGGAAGCACTGACTTTTGTTGTCACTCTGGGTCCAGGGCGAGCCTTCTTTTCCCACGCTGACCTCTGCCATTTTTGGAGGTGGTTTACATAGCAGAGCACAGGGTTACAGCTCTTCTGCAAACTTCTTCACAGCAGAAAGGGCAAACAAGTTTTCACATCACTTCCTGTTTCCCAACAGAGCTGTGGGTCTTCCCCCTCCCCCATGTTTTTGTTTTTCTGCTCATTCTCAAGGAGAAAAAAAAAACCTGGATATGGTTCAAAAAGAAAAATAACTTAATTAGAAGCAGGGAATAATCAGAAACTTACATGGGGTGAAATATGTACTTCATCTTTTTTTCTCTCTGCCATGTACTTGAGAAGTTTGCATATATTCTGTCCGTTTTTGTAAGTAGTGAGTGCAAAAGTCACATACGTATTGCCTTTTATTCATATGTTTTAAGTTCATTTTTTTTTAGAAGTCATATGCCCCGGAGAGGTTTAACTCTGGGGTTATTGTGTGGAGAAGGGTATTTGGGATTAAGACTTTTCAGATGAGGCTAAGGCCTTTTGGCTGACCTCTGACATGACCTTTAGCTGCAACCACCTCCAGAGAAGGATATTAGGCTTATTCATCTTTATGGCCCCTGCACCCATCATCACAGCGCTGGGTACAAAGTTGACACTCAGAAAGGTTAGTGAGTCAATAACCAGAAATTTTCATTTGCCATCTGTGAAGATAATAACAATAATACAGAAAATCGTGTCATTCGTAATTTCTTAAAGCCCTATGAAATTAATTCCAGAAAGATTGTCAATGGCTCCTTGAAAGAATAAGAAGCAAGATGTAGAATTTTAAACTCTGACCTTTTCAACACAAACTTTCTCCTCCTTTACATATGTATATATTCCCAACAAATGTAAAATGTTATGTTTCAGACAAGAAGGCATTATGCTAAAACAACCAGCCAATGATAGAAAATGAAAACAGACTCCTGGAAACAACCAGGTGGCTGACTATATTATTTTAATTTGCCAACAAGTGATGAGAAAATTCTAAGTCTAGAAGATGCCCTCCCTCTCAGATAATAACCTAGAAATAAAAATGTCTCCTGACACAGTCTCTGTAATCTTTAATATGGCCATGAATGCATCCTTTAATATGGAACTATTTAGATCCTTAAAGCTGGAAGAATTTTATATGAAGAGGCTTTTTGTCCTTAAGAACAAACAGGTAGGTAGAATCCCCTACCATCCCTATCCTCAGATGTTAAAATCCAAGGCAACTATGAATTCCTTTCCATATCCCAACAACGCATTCGTTGACAATCTCTTTTCTCCCAGGACAGACGAGTGTGTTCAAAATTCCACCGAGATAGTTTGCCAATATACACCCTTGGTGAAGCAGTTTGTGAATAATGCAAATCATTCACATGTAATTAACAAGAGTGCGATTGTTTCTTTACGCAACTGAGAGAGGAGATGGACCCTCACTTTACGAAACATGACCTTAACGATGTCGTTCATTTAAGTATTATTGGAATGAATGATGGGCTCACAGCAGAATATTTTTGCTCACACTTCCCTGGATACTGATTGGAATTCCATCTAAACTTCTTTAGAAGATAAAATTGGACCAGAACTGTATTGGAATAAGAGTTCTCAGATCAACTCCTGATATTTTGCCCTTGTCAACCAAGGAATATAAAAAGAGATCTTCTTAGATTCATTCCGTCTGCAAGTAGAATCTGGAAGTGGGGGAAGGAAATATTTAGGGGGATGAGAGTCAAATTTGGGTTTAAAAGAACGTGAAAAAATTTGATTTTATTTTTGTGAATCTGGGATTTCTGCAGCACGGATCGGACACCCTCTTACTGGCTGCGTTAAACAGCCTGCAGAAGACAGACGCTGCAGCAAAACCTGAGGCAAAACCTCCGATGGGATGTGGAAGAGTAAGAGTCAGAGAAAAGGGAAAGGCGAGCAGTAGAGGGTCAGAGAGACAGAAAGGAGGGTGGCCCTGGGAGAAGACATGAAAAATTAGAACAGGAGCTCAGAGCACTCAGGAGAGCCAGGGAAATGACAGCTGAAATTAGAACAGGAGCTGAGAGGAGCAGGCAGAAGGGGACGGCAGGAACCAAGAAATTTAAGGAGGGGAGAAAAAAACGGAGAGAAGTGGACAGAAAAAAGAAAGCTCATCTGCACTAAGAGGACCCGGGATGCGTGTGTGTCCAGTAGACAAGCCCAGTACAGGTCAAAACAAATTATTTGTTATTCTGAAATGACTCTGAAAGGGGGAATGGAACATGCCCCAACAATCAATTAAATTTTATGCCTGCTGCACCTTTCAAAAGCCTCAAGAAGACATTGATTCAAGTAAGTGTCACATTTTTAAATGACCTTTGATTATTCACTTTAACAGTTCTGGAGCAGAAGTTTGCACCCTGAGTTGGGGACCAGTGAACACGGAGGGGTGGTTTCTAAGTTGTTGTTGTGTGGCTGTGAAGATGGGGGAAGGGATGCTCCAGCAGGAGGAAGTGCTCTTTCCCATCTAACTGAAGCACACATATAGAAGCTGGCCAGGGTTGGGGGGAGTCTTATGTTTTTCATTATATAGATTATATAGCAGGCATTCTTAGACAGTCAAGAGGCATTGTGCTTTCTGGCTGGATTGGCAAAGTGGTTTGGGGTACTTTATAAGTTGTATTTTGTGGCTGGTTTTACAAGAGGAAAATATCTGATTCCAATGGAATGTTTTGGGAAACCTGATGGTGGGTTTCCCAGATGAGGCGTTTGCAGAATTGGCCAATCCGTACTCTGGCATTGCAGAGTTTTTTACTGACGTAAACGTCTCTCTTGCAGTCAGACACTCATACCAGGTCAAATTGGTTATACCAGGCAAAGCTTTGTGTCTGCGACTGAATGAATAAGATTGCAAGCTGGGACACATGATATAGTCGTGCTCTGTATTTCTCTATACCTAAATGCCAAAATTAGAGTGTAGGTTTTAGGCCTAGAATCTATTCTCCAATGTATCAGAAATCTCCATGTACTGCTGATTGGTTTTTTTAAAGGTAATCTACCACCCTGTCTGCTCCATGCTTGAATTAAATGCTACCTTCCCAGGATCTGGTGCCAGCCATGGTTCTTCTTTGGTCTGATTCTGAGCCTTTGGTTCTGGTGACCCATTTTTATCTTCTAACTCTGATTGATTTGCTGGCTTTAGCTTCTTGATATCCCCTGATCTGGGAATCAGCTAGTCCTGAGGAACCCGATCCCCATGCCCCATCCCACCCAGGGAGAGTACCCCAGTCAATATCCCACCATGTTATTGGTGATATATAATATCTGGAGTTGAGGGTAAAAGTCCAGGCTGGAGGTATGATTTTGGAGTCATCAGTACTTAGGTGATATTTAAAACCAAAGTCAGGATGGAATCACTTAGGAAGTTAAAATTAGATAGAGATGAGAAGTCAAAAAAACAGTTCCTGGGACATTCTAATGTTTTAAAGCCAGAAGGATGAGTAGGTATCAGTAACAAGATGGACGTGGTGTCCAGTGATGTGGGGAGAGAGAACCAAAAGAAAGTGGTGTTCTGGAAGCCAAAAGAAGCAAGATTTTTTGAGAAGAGGGAATGATCAAATGTGTAGACTGAGAACTGAAATGACTCAGGAATTTAGCCACATGGAAGGCATTGTTGACCTCCATGAGAGCTGTTTCAGTGAAGAGGTAAAGTGTGAGAAACTGATTTGACTGAATTCCAGAAAGAGGAGGACAAGATGAATTGGAGGTAGCAAGTACAGGCAGAGAGATGAAGCAGGACCTGAAGAAAGATGTGGAGTCACAGGAGGGTGAGAAATTAGAGCATTCAAGTACAAACAAGGTGAAATGGGGTGGTAGGAAAGAGGAGGAAATTGTCAGAACGAGGTTCTTGAGCAGGCAGGAAGGGATGGGACGATGCACCCCAGAGGTTGGCTTGACAGAGGAGTTTAGACCAATCATTCATAGGAACAAAGGAAAAACAGATAGACTACAATCAATACAGACACAGAGGAAAATGTATGGAAGTTCTCCTCTGATTGCTCTATTTCTTTCTCATTAATTTAGTAAGTTCATAAGCAGAGACTGAGGATGGTGGAGGAGATGGTAACAGTTAAGGTAAAATGGCATGAACCAAGACTGTGAAGAAGGGAAAAGAGGGGAAATTGTAGAAATTGCACTGGCTATTACTCCCTCCTTTTCACAGCTAGGATTCTCCAGTGGGCATCTCCTGGTACTCACACTGGCTTCATCGGGCCCCTCATCCTAGATCACAGAATTTACGGCTGTATCTTCTGTCACTTCCTCATGATCTCTGCACACTTTTCCCATTGTTCTCAACATACCTACAGCAAACCACTTCACACCATGGACCACTCCAGACTTCTTAAAATGCTTCCATTATTTTTGTGACCATGTGATAACTGGGATGTCTTCCCACCACTCTTTTCCATATCCTTCGCTAAGTTTTCGTCTTCCTCCTCTCCACTCCAAGAGTCTGCCTGTCCTCTCCAGCCTCCTTCAAGAAGAAACCCTGTTCATTCCCAGAGTTAGCCACACCCCTATAATCAATGCTCCCAAGCCAGTATCTCCAGTCAGACCCTTCCTGCCTTCTCACTCTCCACTTCAAACTACCTGGTAAACATTTTTGATAAACCACTCTGCCAAATTATGCTGTTGCTGGCTCAAACCAAGATATTTTGAGCCATATTTCTCACCTTCTTCCCCAAATCATTTTCTCATCCTTATTTGTCTGTTGTTATTAATAGCATCGTGAGTTCTTCAGATCTGTAGGTTGTAAATTAGAAGTTATTCTGATCTTTCCTCTTCCTCTCATCTTCACATCCCATCAGCTCCCCAATGGGCAGAGCCGTTGTCTTCACAGCCTACACCTCTCAAGGAGTCTCACACAGGGTTTTTCAATATAAGAGATTCTTGGTTAATATGTTAAGTAGATACTCATGTAATATTTATATAACCTGACTGTTGCTTGTACTGTGCTGTCATACCTTCTCTTCTTTCACTGCTACCAGGGCGTTATCTCCTGCACAGTTCACTTTGAATCTACCAGTATTGGCACAGCACATTGGCTGACCTAAAAGAAAGGCCATCCCAATTTGTCACAGATCAGAAGAGGTGCAGGAAATAGAGTGACTAAATTTTATAGAACTTAGTGTCTATTCAGAAAACATCCTTCATGGCTTTGCAAATAGGCAAAAATGTCAAGTCAGCTCTCCTCTGAAGCCATTTGGAGACATTTGCAACAATGAATGCATGATTAAGTTTATTGTTTAGTAAACAGTTTGCAGACATTAGCCAGAAAAGAGTTATGGTGGCAGTTTACAAATAATTGCAATTGAATTAGGCAGACTGCAATGCAAAAGCAGTGCAAATAACTCGCCAATTCCATAAAATGTTTTGCAAACAGATTCTGGGAGAAAACAGAATGAGAAAAGCAGAAAATCCAGAAAGGGATGTTTTCTGAGTCTGCCCCGTAGATAGTGAGAGAGGATGCCCTCGTATTTTACCGCGAGACTGAAGTGCTAGTGAAAGGTGTTTATTCCTGCTTTGCCTCAGAGACAGAACTTGGCACAGACTTCAGAGGAGGAAAAAGGGGCATGACTCAGTGATTTGGCAGTTAAGAAATTCAATCGAACAAAAGTGGAAGAATAATTTTAAAATAGAGTATATGTGTTTGGACTGAGGGGGATTGTAGTGGGGAGTCCTGACTTGTGGAAATGAATTAGTCATGGCAAGTGCAATCCATGTCCAAGAGACACCTTTGCCCAAGGTCAAGCAGCCATTATATATCTGGAATAAGCTTAACCAAAGATGTTTATTTTATCAAATATGTATAACATATATATTCATATTTTATTAAATATATATTAAATATTTTATTAAACACATTATATAACATATGTATTTAATTAACTGATATATATAGTTATGTATATATAGTATATATATAATACAGCATATGTAACTATATTATATGAATATGCATATGAATATTACATATCGTATGCATTTAATAATATGCATACATAATAAATACATGACATTTAATAATATATAATGATAAATAAATATAATATTTAATGATATATATCATGTCAATATCAAGGTATCCTCTCCTATGCCAATGGGGCAAAAAGCATTATATTTGTTAGCCATGTTGTGTTTGCCTCCACCGAGCTGTTTTATTCATTTCTTGCCACTGACTCATGAACTGAAGATACAAATGCAACTATAGACACATTGGAATCAACCTAGAAATCAAATGAACAAAAACTTACACAATGCTTAAACTATACAGTTACTCACTGGAACTGCTTAGATAAGTATTCTTCAGCCACTTTAAGTTTGCTTTTATGTTTTTAAAAAACCACAGAACATTCATAAATAGTGTGAACATGATTTAGTGAGAGATTTTCTGGGTAAGAAGTACCCAGGGGGCTCTCGTGGTTAAAGGTTGGGCTTTTGTTTCAGAATGCATCCTGGACATGTGGTTTTCCTCTGCTAACCACACCCTTTATCATATGCTATTGATTTTGTAACTATCCAACAAGATTCTCAGATCCATGCATTTTGGGAAGAATAGATATCTAAAATAAACTCACGAGTCCAATCCTACATACGTAGTGATGGGACAATTGGTTGACATAATGACTCCTGTTCCTTCTGAAAGAATCCAGGATCAATCACACATCAATAAGAATTTGAAGCAGTCAGAAGTATGGATTAAGAACATGCATTTCCAGCCCTTCTCCACAACATTTTGAAGTGTAACAACAGCTGCATAGTTTGTAGATTTACCACAAACATGTTTTAAGCCTACAGATCTGCATAGTAGCTGAGGCTGGGGAAATGGGGTCAAGTATATCATAACTGGACACTTCTTAGCACTGAAACTAGATGCAAAAATCCACCCATCATTTCCAAAGACAAATTATGTTTATGCAGTGCCTAGCCTCATTTTGCCCATTCAAAAGTCTTACTCTCTGCCAAAATGACTTAGGGTGAGACAGATCATGCCCACAAATGGAACTTTGGAGTTGAAGCATTTGCAGCATCTTAGTTGCAAAGCAATTCTGTAGCTTAGAAGTTGGCATAATAGGAAGCTTCTGAGTTGGAAACTAAATTAAAGAGAATATTAGATGACAAGGGGTCCAGGCGCTGTCTTTCCCTTTTACTCTTTGCTCTTGTGTCCCTGAAAAGAGCCAGCATTTTCTCTTTGCAACAGAGGGGAGAGAAGGATGTCTAGTTTCAGCACTTGTTGATCCCATTAACATGGAAGATTGACAAGAGGCAGACAATTATATCTGACATGAATATGGATATGGAGGGGATTGTTGAAATGGAGACTCTTGCTAATGGAAGAAAGATGACCCCAACCTTTTGACAGATGTCAAGTAGATTGGAGTCCAGTGAAGTTACAAACATTTAATCTGTATCACAAGAGAAGACAAACTGTATGACTGATAACCTCTTTATTTTTTATTGTATAATTTTTTACTCTACAGTCTAGAAAGAGATAGCATTCTCAGCTTGCTAATGTGGGTCAGTATTATTCATCTAGAACTTCAATGGCACTGGGGCTTTTGTTAGTTGGTAGCCTCTTTGCTAGGTCAAGGAAGAAAAGAAATAAATGAAAAAGAAGTGACTAAAGAAATGATATAAATCAATACAAGAATCAAAACTCTTCAATGAGATTTTGACTTCAGGTACAGGAATGCAATTTCTGACTCTTTCTGAAAGGCATTAGTGACTTACTTAATGCATTATATGAAAGTAAGGTAAGTATGAAAAATGTACTTGAACTCCTTTTAGTTCTAAAATATAATGGAGACAGAAATGGGTTTTTTTTAATTCCAAAATAATATTTTACCCTTTTGAGATGGATGTGTGTATATGTGTATTTCTGAGTAAAACAATGTTTAAAAAAACAGTTTGGCCATGGGGTCTTCTGTAAACACTCACATGTGGGAAGTATGCATCTTCTCTGTGAGCTTTGAAAGATCTCAACTCCCTCCTTCCCTTCCTTACTTTGGTTTGTTTCAAAATTTCTTGAATTACACCTTATTTATTTTCCTCCCCTTAACCATTCCATTGAACTTGTTTTGAGTGCTTTCGTTAAACCAGGATGCTCTAAGGCTTTACATATATTATCTCATTTAATCCTTACAATAATCCCTTGACATAAGTAATATCATTCACCTCAGTTTACGGATGTGGAAACTGAGACACAACTGGGTTAAGTAAATTGCCCGAAGATACAGCTGATGAGTTGGGGAGCCTGGCTTCTATCTCCAGACAATCTGATTCTAAGGCCACTACACTAAAGCTATTTTTTATGGATCTTATCTTCTTAACTAGATTTTAAACCTCATAACTTGTTATTTGCAGTTCACACAATGCCTATTCTCCTGACCCTGTTAGTTGGTCATAGACTATTTATTGAATAAGTGGGTGAATGAACAAATAAATGAATGCATGAACTCTACTTAGAAAGCTGGTGGAAAAAGTGGCCTACAGAAGATTGAGCAGGAGAGTGACTGACAAAAAGGATAAAATGGTATTTAAGGATGATAAGAAAAGCAATAGAGTGTGGACTTTTCACTAGGGCTTAACGGTAGCCAAAACACTGGCATAACGATGTGGGCCAGCATAGATGCTATGGGAGTGAAACATGATGTCTGGTTACCTGAATCATTTTAAAGGGAAAATTTGGTGACTGCATGTAGAGACATGTAAATGGATATTATTGCGATGAAAAAAATCTAATTTTCTTAATGGAAAATATATGAGCATTTATTTAAAAGGACTAAATCATTCATTATCTTACTGTCTGACAGTAAACAGAATGAACATTTTTTAAAAATTATCAACATTAATCATTGCATGAAGGTCAATTTTAAAAATTAGACAAAACAATTTGCCCTCAAAATTCCAGCCCCAAAATACTATACTATATTATCCACTTTGAATTGCCAAATGGCTGATCCATTTGATTGTATGAAAACTGATCACTGATGTAAATACCCCAGTAAATATTCCAGTAAATAACCCAGTAAATAACTGAGTTGACTCAGGTTGAGTCCAATTCCATCATCACAGGCATCAATTATGTGGAAAACTTTGAGGATTCAAAAGTTGGGCACTCCCAAGCCTGATCTTCCAAACAGTGAGGCATTCCAGTGAAACATCATCTAATTTGACTCTACTGATCAACAACTCTCTCAACTCATTCATCCTACACAGATAAACATTACTTATGCAGCTCTTTATATGTCCCTTCTGCCTAGTTTCTTAAGAAACAACAACATTTTCACATGTTCATTAATGTTGCAAGCATCACCTATATTCTATAATGGTAACTTTCTAAAATATATAAATTGATTGAAAAGTTGCATTGCAGATGCCAATTAAGTAGAGCATTTGTTTCTCAGCATAGTAATTTCAAATGCAGCCCATGACAAGTTCATATATAATCATCTGGAATTATAAAACCAACACAGAGAGAGGAGAGCTCGAGTTATTGCTTTACATCACATTTCCCCTGGAATTACTTCAAGAGATAAGCCTCCCCAGTTTCAGTAAAAAGAAATGTATTGATATTTGTTCATGTTTATTTTTATATTTATTACATCTCTCCTCTGTGCCAGGAACTGTGCTTGGGGATGACTTTTAAATAGTTTTTTTTTTTTTTTTCCAGAAATGCATCTGGCCATACATATGGCCAATGCACATATGTGCGGTTCTTCTATCAGGATAATTTATGAGACAATTGCTGTTGTATGAGTCAATCAGCTGCACAAAGACTGTCATCAGGAAAGTATTTATTCAGTAGATATTTGCCATAGCTTCAGTGTGTTTTCCCACCTGTCTCCACCAGCAGATTTTATCTTGTAGAATTTCAGGAGACATTTCTAGAACTTAAATTAAACTGTTTCTATAGTGTGAAAAGATACAACCTGAGTTGTGTTTTAGGTGTCAAGTTATTCCCAAATTTTATTAAATACCTAACATACACTCAAAACAGCCATTAGATATTAGGGGTCTGCAGTAGGAAAAGATTTTCCCCAGAAACTTAGACATTAAATTTGTAATTTACACTCACTTGTGGTTCTAGCGTTTGTAAATAGAAGACAAAGTCTATCAAAGATTACTTGAAAGTGTTTTTTGATTATTCAGAGAATCAAAAAGGAATTGTGAGAAGTTGAAACTTGCACAGTTTCCTGGTTGACTCAGAACACCCAGGTTTGGACCTTGGTCTTTGGAGATCCATGACCACATAACTTCTTTAAATCCCTGAAACTTCCATTGCAAAATGAAACTTTATCATGAAAAGCTGCTATGATAATGAAATAATGGATATGAAATGCTTTAGAATTTATTCTGAAGTAACAATAGTTACTAGTATTATACTATCTTAATAATAGTCTAATATAAAGAGATAAATTATTGGGACTTCCCCGGTGGTCCAGTGGTTAAGACTCCACACTCCCACTGCAGGGGTTGCGGGTCCGATCCCTGGTCAGGGAACTAAGATCCCACAAGCCACGTGGTGCAGCCAAAAATAAATACATAAAAAATAAAAATAAAATACTTAGGCTAAAGCAGCAAATAATTTAAAAAACATAAAGAGATAAATTGTAACTAATCTTAAACTGTCATCATCTTTCCAAAATTCATAACCCATATCATTTACGCATGATAAGGACAATTGCAAAAATTCTTATAGATGGGTTGTATCCTGGAACCTCCTATATTTGAAGTAGAATCATATCCTTTACTCTCAATATAAAGGACATTGGTATATTCTCAATATACCAACATCTCGCTGATCCATTACTAAGGAATGATGAGTATGTGCTGAAGACAATATAACAGGGTCTGGTTTTGTCTTCTTTCCAAGGTCTGGGGTTAAGAGAATGGTTGATGAGGAAGGAACAGAGTGAAAGTTACTAGCCCACCTAACACTAAACCATAGCCTCTCTAGCTAGCACCCTGCTTTCCACTGAACATGTCTGTTTCTGAGGAACATTCCAATTGCAGCAACTTGAAGCAACTTCCCCAAAGTTAACCGTCTGTGGTGCTTACCTGCGGGCAGGCAGGTGCAGCTCCCAGGGCCCCTGAGGATAGGCTGCCTCGGATAGCCCAGAAATGTCTGAATTTTTGATGCAGCAGACACTTCCCTGGGAAAGCAAAACTCACTCCAGAGTCCCCACATACAAATTACAGTCACCATTTAAACCGTCATCACGGTATTTGAGGTTAGTAAAACATATTGCTTGAGCTATAAAACATTCTAAACTAGCATTCCAAATGTCTCGCCTCAAGCAAGCACTTAAATTAAAGTTTCAGACAGCTGGCACTGGAATCATAATAACAGTTTACACAAAGGGATTGGCTAAACATGATTACTGTTTTGATAATTTATTGTCAACAGGCATTATTGTGCCCTGATCCCAATGCTTGGCTTCCTTTCTTCTCTATTATCAACAGGTGACAACGAGAGTTGGTTCAGGTTATAGAGAAGGAACATTCAGTGTCCTGGTCCTAAGTAGATCACACACACATACATGCACACACACAGGAAGCACTGTAAATTGTTATTAATTTCCATAATCCAATCATTTTTACTGTCTCCTTCCTATGAATTGCTTTGTTTGTAAAGGGGAAAAATCTAAGGGTACTCTTCTTAGCACCCTTATTACAAGAGAAAAAAAAAAAGAAAAGAGAAAAGGTTGGCTTCTTAAATACAATCTATATTCCCTTGGAATATCTATGGAATATCTAATTTCCCATGCCTCCCTTTGTGAAGTAGATAAAAGCAGCGAATGCCACAGACTTTCTTTTGTACTTTGAAGCATGTACACAACACTGGCAGCCTTGTGTCCATTTAGGCGGATGGGTGCTTGTTCACCCAAGAGACAGACAGTACTGACAACAGCTATCTGCCCTTTAGCCAATTCAAAAACACAATATTTTGCAGCCTTATTAACATATTTTCAAGTATAAGAGATTTTCTGTTCATTCCAGCTTGACCATTTTGAGCGATTTTATTTCTACCACAGGGAAATATGTGTGACTGACATTGTCATTTTCTTTTACTCAAACTGGACCCACTCACAGATTCCCTAACAGGATTAGAAACATAATATTACATTTTTATCATTAAAATCAAGCCCAACAAATTGTCCAGGCAAATTTGGCGCTCAGTCTTTGTGAACTGTTGGAAACAGCATGGTCATGTGCTTTACTGTTTTAATGAGAAAGCAGACATTACTTGTCTTTGGGGAGTGAGATGGTTCTATAATGCAACAGGTTTTGTTGGTTTGTGTCTTTCTGTACACAAAACGCTAAAGAAATTGGAGGGAGTCAGAAACAGTATGCTTGGATCAGTCAAGAGGGAATCAAAAGGACACTTCTGAGTACATTTGCATTTTTAAACTCTGAACATGACTTTTCCATTGACTTTAATTAAGGGTTCATTAACCCTGAGTTTGGAAAGCTTTTAATTGAGAGAGAATTTGCTTACTGTGCATTCCCCCCCCGCCCCGCGCTACAAGAGAATCACTGTAACAAATGTCCCTTCCAACTTGATAGTAAAATTCAACTTTGTTCTACCTTTGCAGAAATTGGTTATAGAGCCACTCTTAAGAAATGAGCCACACCACATTGATGATTTTTATCTCATCATAAAGTGGCACAAATTTGTCTTCAGTACAATTCATAAGTATATTGCCTGCTGACAAATTAATCCAATTAGCAAAGGTGAAGGTTTATAATTGAGGTTAACTAGAATATAACTGGTCATTGCTAATCAACCCCCCCTCACCTCCCCTAGAGTGTGGTCCCCAAAGTTATTCGAATAGTCCCATTTAGTCTTCTGATCAAACCAGAGGTCGGACTTCAAAAATCCCTTTTCAAGAAAATAGGATAGAGCCACCTTTCCAAAGCCATGACAACAATGGAAGTTAGTGGCATGGTATTTTCCTGCTGTTTGGGAGAGTGAATATCCACCCCCCTCCTCTCCCCACTCCCCTACTACTGAGAGTATTTTTATATAGTTCAAGTCCCTATTGGTCTGCAGTTTGCAGTGCGGTTTAAAAAGTAATACATCTTTTCTTAGATGTACCCCAGTTTCTGCTTTTTAATAGACATGATAATGAGCTTCTGGGTCTTCATTTCCCAGTGTGCAGAGAGCTCGAATAAATCTTCGATTGTTCACAACCCAGGAGAAGGTTCCAGAGCACTGGGATCCATTGAGGTCTCTCTAAACAACTATTGTTTAAGCGCATTTTTTTTTTTTTTTTTTTTTGAGCTTGGACTTTTCTGGTGCCATTGAATTTTTTTTCCCAATATATTCTGTAGCATCTGCTTATAACGAGCTGAGACAGAGCAAAATTCGTTTTGCATTGAATCAGAATGAATGAATGTTCCCAACAGTTTTGGAGCGGCATAACATGCTAT
The DNA here is from genome assembly GCF_005190385.1 of Monodon monoceros. Classification (NCBI taxonomy): domain Eukaryota; kingdom Metazoa; phylum Chordata; class Mammalia; order Artiodactyla; family Monodontidae; genus Monodon; species Monodon monoceros. The sequence goes on from NW_021703778.1 coordinate 46,427,759, forward strand.
CTGTACTATTGGCTGTAGAAAAGATTTCCTGGTAGGTAAAAGGAAAAGAAAGCTTTATTCCAGATTTTCACAAAAATATGTCTGCTTGGGCAGTCTGGGTTTTGTTTCCTAGATTTCAAAATTTTGAAAGATGTTTTACTTTTGTGCAAGACCAAAGGATGCCAATGTGAAAATATGTTTGACCACATTGGGGACTATTTGCTGTTTTTGAAAACTGACTTATTTACATCTTGCATGATATAATTCCTTATTAACAAAGTGCTTTCCAAAAAAAGCTAATTCAAAGGACTATCTAAAAACCTTAGACATATGCAATTATACATGTCTCTCAATTTTTCAGAAAATTAAAACATCCTCTGGGCAATTCCTGTTTTCAGTTTTTTTGACAAGTTTGAAAATAGAAATCGTGAGAATGCAAAGACCTAGCGTTGCCAGGTATTTTTTATAAATTTAATGGAAAAATACGTACTTCTCTCTCCCTTTTTTTTTTATTGGGGGAGGTGGCACAATGGCATCAGGTATATATATTTATATGACCTCAGATTACGCTTAAAGGAACTTATATGACTTTGACTAGAATTTTTGATTATAGTAGCTGAGGTGATTGATGATGCTTCTACTAATTCTAAAACAATCCAATGGACATTATCTTCATGTTCCTAAAGATATAACCCCATCTATTTCCCTAGCCAGCTCAATCCGGTGGAGGTAGAAAAATAGTTTAGTTTAATTTTTTTATTTGTGTCCTTATAAAAATAAGAAGGAAAAAATGGTGACTTGAACCCATCCCCAAAGCTTAACCAACTGACTATGATTGAATACTTTTTCTTATTACTGCTCACTGGGATCTTCTTATGAATTGCACATTTCATTTTTATCCAGGACCTGGAGATATGGGGCAACAGAAGAATATTATTTGAAATTCAGCACACCACAGTCTATAGAAAGCTGCACAGCACCATTATGGAAGAGTTATAATTTTAATTCTTTTACAATGACAAGGTTATTCTGAAGTTAAATTATCATTCTCTGTTAAACCAAACAGCACTGTGGCAGTTTTAATAGGACAAGGTGGCTTATTCTAATTGGTAGGATCTGTAGATTCCTATGCTGAACTTTAGATCTAAGCATTTCTAAGTTAATAGGGTGATTGGAGGGGAGGGATAAATTTGCAATCTGTTTGGGCTGAAATGGATACTTGGTGCCGTGAATCCTCAGGCAGCAAGCCATCATTACCATTATTACTGTCTACGTGATAGCCAGGTAGAAGCACCTGCTCTTCCTCTGGCTTCTCCAGGTAATCCCTAACAAGCAATTAATTCCTGAAAAACAGTAACGACAAAAGATGTGGGCTTTTATAATATCAAAGGAGGATGCCTTTGACATCAGTTGGTGGAAACTCTGTGCTTGCAGAATCCCAAAGTTTTAAGAGCACGTATGCTTGGCTGAAATGAAACAAATCAGTTCTGTAACATCCTGGTACACAACAGAATCTGCTACAACTCTGTTTTTCGGCATGAGCTTCAACTGTGATAGTCTCTGTTTATAGAACCTGTGTCAACAGTAGGGTTTTATTATATGACTCATTTGAAGATTCCAGGCTTGTGATTTTGTTAGCAATATTTTTCTGGTTTTGCACAAAAAGACAACAGAGCAAGCTGTTTTTCCACAGATGATATAATAGGGGTATTAAAAATATATAAATAAGTAAGCATCAAGAATATATATATTCAGGACTGAAAAAAAAGCACAAAAATTCAGAACCATAGTAGAATCAAAAGTACAAACTTACTTTGTGTACAGTACTTAGCAGCTTATATTTCCAGCATGTAATATGTCTTCTTCCTGAAGGAAATTCGTGATGAAACGGATCGAACAACTTGGCAAATCCTTCAAAGTGGAAAGCTGGGAATTTTCATTGCAGGAGACATGCTACAGGCACTCATACCTCCCCTTTGAGCTAGAATTCGGCCCCTGCCATCAGATATATATACCAATTGGTGATGTTCCCCTTTCAGTGTTTCTACATTTCAGTCTTATTTCTATACCTAGTCTCGCTAAATAAGACAATTTCTGAAGTCAAGGACAAAGATCTTCCAGTTCTTCGTGCCCTTTAAGAACAAGGGATACAATACTATGAGCCAAGTACTAGAACCCCTATCTCTTGCCTCAGAATTCTCATCACATGTTGTGCCACTTGCAATGCACTTATCACATTTTATTTCATCTTAAATAGTAATAGTGTATACTCTCTTCAAAGGCAGGCATTGTACCTTATTCAACTTTGTATTCTCCTTAAAGGTACACCTTTAAGGAAAATACACCTTTCTATGTGTTTGAATTAATAAAAGTAAGCAGTCTTCAAAGAATATTGACAAATTCAATGGACATGAGAATATAAATTTCTGGTGCTTGAGATTAACATTTAAAATCACCAATAATTCATCCAAGACTCACACTCACAGCTTGAAATGTCTGCAGATTCCCCAGGACAAGGAATCACAGAAAGGAGGAACCTTGATGGCCATGAGCAAACGGGCAGGCAGCTTATTCACAGGACAATACTCCTATTTCCTTTAAGATCACACCCCCTATCACCACATCCCTTTATTGCTGGAAATATTAAATTGTAATATGAAGGTGGATAAATGGAGACTAGTGCTTTACACCACTAGTCCTTCCTTTGATTTTAGACCTTAAATCTTCCCGATCAAATAGACACATCTGAAAGAGTTATTTTCTGATGGCATTAGAATGGGAATCAGTTTGTCACTGTATCTAGCCTAAAATAGTCCTTCAAGGAGAGGGGACACAAGATGGCTACATTTTGATTTATGAGTTGGGAATGCGAATAAAGTGAGAAGAGTTCTGGAAGGGAGAATCTTGATGGGGTAACTGTTATATTAAGGCCAGAAATGTATGGAGAAGTACTGTCTAGTTTTATAAAGGGCTTTTATGTGATCTTAAGCATAATTGCATGTGATTGCTCCCCGAAATTGTGCCAAAGCTATTTGATTCAAGGTGTGTTGGGGTATCTCAAACACTCCCCATAATATTTTTTGTATTTTTTCCTAGAATAAAAGAAAAATAATTGCAAAATCCTACGTCAATGTTTTTTTCTAGTTGTATGTTTCATGTATGACTTGAAAATAAGAATGTAAATGAAAGGAATCTCACTGGTCATTTATGCAAAATTCTTGGGGCGGATGGCAAATCTTCAAGGATGGATAAATTATTCATCCAGAAAGAAAAGAAAGACAGAGAGGAAGAATGATTGGGAGGCAGGGGGGAAGGGAAGACAAGATGAAAAGTTTAAGATGTTGCTTTCAGCTTTCCCTGTTTCTAATTGTTAACACCAAATTCCACCCATTCCAACGCATGCGCTTTTCTCTCAGGCTCTCCTTCTACTGTACAGTTCTGTTTCTTGGTGTCTCTATACCCAATACACATGTATAACCCAGACACACACACTCACACAGACACACACACCACAGAATTTAGTTTCCTTATTCTGTTCATTTCCAACAGCAGAAGTATGAAGCAGTGACAAGATGGTCAGAATTTATATCAGACTATGAACTCTTGTATGAATAGCCTCAAAATCAGGTGGACCCAGTTGTTTACTGGAAGACATTGGTGTTTATGTCTATGACCTTAGTATCCATCTTCAAGATTTCACATTTTGTATTTCGAAACAGGCTCCTTTCGAATTTTTGGGGGGGGAAAAGAGGACAATCTCAAAAAACACTGCCACTTATTTGGGGGACCTATAACATGTTTCTTAGACACCATTTTTCCCATTTTATTGACAAAGAAAAATGAGACTGCCTGGCAGGATTATTGCAAAGGTTGATAAAATGTGAAATCACCAAATAGGGTGACAGACACATAGTGGAGACAATAAATGGCTGTTTCCTCCCTCTTCTCCAGCATTCCTTTACTTGGATATATATGTGTTCTAAGAGTCCCTTGCAGAAATAATAATAAACTTTGTATCTTTAACCAAGTCAATATGAATTTTCACTTTTGTTACATCAGGCATATGAAAGTCTTGTAAAATCAGAAGCACAGTGAGAAAGATGCATGGATTATCACAGCAACCTTCTTGAAGAGGGCTTCTGGACAGCAGAAGGAGAAGTTTCCATGGTTAGGCAGCTCTATCCTTCAGAAGAAAAAGGACAAAGGAAGTCTCCAGAAATTTTTCTTGGCTAGAGACAATCTTCATAGTGTCAATATTTCTTGGATTCTTCCACCTAGATTCTTAAAAGATCATAGAAGAAATGAAAAACCATATAAGTATTCTTTTCCAAATATATTTCAATGTCCCTGTCAATATTCACTTGGGATCCACCATTGATTTGGAGATTGTCAGAGGACATGTGGTCCAGATTAATAGCCTAAATTAATTAATTAGATTCATTGTCTCATTGCCTTCACTTCTCTTCCTCTGTCTTCCTTTCCCTCATCCCTCCCAATTGCTTTTCCTCTGTGTCTTTCCTTTCCCTTCTGGAGGAATAATTTATCCATCCTTGAAGATTTGTCATTCCCCCAAGAATTTTGCTTATATGAGCTGTGAGGTTCTGCTAATTTACATTCCTATTTTGAAGTCATACATGAAATATACAGCTAGAGAAAAAAATTGATATGGGATTTTACAATTATGTTCCTTTTATTCTGGGGAAAAATGTAAAAAAATGATGGGGAGCGTTTGAGATAACGAGAAACCCCTATGCACCCTGAATCAATTAGCCTTGGCGCAATTTTTGGAGCGATCACATGGATCGGTCAAGGAATTTACTGTTCCAAGTGGGAGAAGACTCACCACACACTAAGGGGGGGCGGGCAGAGTCAGTGGGTCAACATTTATGATTTCTCCAGGATTACCATTTTGAGTTTTCCTCAAATCTATTGATATTTCTACTGCAGTGAGAGAGAGACAAGAAATAATTTACCACCTGTACCCATGAATTAATTACAGAGACTGAGTCTTCTGAAGTTCCAGAAAGGCATTAGCTTTGTTTATGTTTCAAGTAAGCCATCCTATATAGGTAAAGATCCTCTTTACCAGGCTCTAAGTTTTAATAAAAAGTAACTACATCAGTCTTGCAGTTTTAAAATGGAGAATAAAATAATGAGGATGGAGAGGTGATTTAATACATGGAAATTGAAAAATATAGCTAAAAGCCTTTCTTTCCTCCTTTTTCCCTGCATCCTTTCTCCATCAACTACTTATGTCTCCTCCTCCTGTCCTGATGGGAAGGCCGCTGAGCAGAAGACAATCACCATGAAAGCAGCTAATCATGGGGCTTTTGCCAGTTAATCAGTATCTCTGTGGCTGACCATTGTTTACAGACGGAAGGGGTCCCAAGATTCTTGATCTCAGATACTGGAGGGCTGCAAGTCATGGCCTTCAGCTCTCCAGCAAGCCGCTGCAGCCTCGATTTAATTAACTGCCTATCCCTGCCCTGGTGTGACTTGCATGGCCGGGAAGGTGTTTCCCAAGGAAATCAGAATGGGGAGCAGAGCGGGAAAGAAGGAAAAAAAAAGGTGAGTTCAGGAGGGCAATGAGGCGGGGGTTAACAACGCTCCTTAAGATCAAGGGCTGGAGTGCTGAGATGCTGCCAGACTTGAAAACTTTAATTTACTGTCACTGTTAGCCCCCTTTGAGGTTTATGGTGGTATTTATATACACAGCATCAATCACATGAAACAAGGAGGGGATTTATAGTTTGTTTTAAAGACTGCAAATGCAATGTAATGCAAATAGCTTGCCTCATGGGCATTTACGTTTAATGGGAAAATTACAGATGCAAAAGATTGGTAGAACAAATTTTAAATTGACTTTATTACATCTAGTGCTTTTCAGAGAATACTATTAAAAAAAAAAAAGAAAGATATGGTAATGGAGTTCTACACTGTAGCCTGACAACTTAAATTCTACTTGACTTTTTTTTTTTTCTTATATCTTCCTGCTTACATTACTCTTACAATGACTTTGGCTGAAAATTCCCCAGGACCATAAACTGATTAGAAATTTGATTTGTCTTTATTTCATTTCAGATTACTTTTTTTCTAGACCCAGCCAAATAACAGATCCATATAACGTATATTCATATGATATCACGGTGGCATATGCGTTTATAGCCTATGTCATGACTCCTTTGTATATTAATATGTGAATGCCTTTAATCAAGATTTAAAGTTTTTGGATAGATTAGTTCTCTTGTCCTCATTTTCTTAAAACATATTTGTATGTGTGCTTGTGTGTGCACATGTATGCATGCACACATCTCAAGGGATAAATTGTACTTTGACTTTGAACATTTTTGGCAAAGATCTTTTCCTGAGCTGTGAACACCAAAGGTTATCACTTTATGGTCATTGAGTTGTTTGCATGGGATGAACAGGTGGTCTCAGCTTGTATTTTGGCCAGTGCCTGGTGCCCCCTGCACAGAGCTGACATTTAAATCTGTATTACCACTTGATCAGAGGAAAGCCAAGGGTTAAACAGGCAGGAGCTGGAGCTTTGCTCGTACTATTGGCGCAGAAGCTCCATCCTCACCTGTGCAAAAGTACAGTCTTCTTATCAGTTAATGAAAAACATTTCCATGGATAATCTGGCCATCACCAATTAGAAGCTGCATCTATACTATATTCTAAAAGTTTTTTTATGTTGATTTGTTCTTTATTCCTGCCCTCTTTCACAAAGGACTCGAGGTAGCTTACAAAGATGCACATGATTGTAAATACAAGAATTTTGCAGATATATTCTATTTTTTAACTCCGCAACTTTGTCTCATAAACCTCTAATTTTTATATATTTTGCTCATATATATTCTAGTATTCATAGAAACCTCTTTCAGTAAAAATACTGTTACGAAGGCACACATGACTTGCAGAATTTTCCTGTTTTTGTAACCATTTGTTTATATTCTAAATAATGACCAACTAAGCTTAAAAAGGAATATACCTTTTCAAGAAACTTACGGTTTCTTGAAGGTGACAAGGAAGTTCCTCTAATGCTATGTTCATATTTGACCTCCAGATCCTTCTGCAATAAGACTAATAAATTAAGGCTGGGTTTCATTGTGCTTAGCAGTGAAATTCGAAATAACAACGGTAAATGTAAGAAATTGATCTCTCCTGTTTCAGGCAAATCAAGGCAGCTGTGGTGGCCCTCTTCCACAAAGTTCAGAGGAACTCATATCCTTTCTACTTTTTTGCGTTTTCATAGGTGACTTCCATTCTGAAAGTTACTTCCTGTTCAAGATGGTGGCTCCATTTTTATCCATGATGTCTTTATTTTAACCAGAGGGTAGAGAAAGGCTCAGCCCCTGCTTTAAAGACACTTCTCAGGAATTGCATACACTTCTACTTTCACCTCATTCACCAGAATTTTGTCACATAGCCACACTTAGCTTCATGGGAAGGAAAAAATGTACTCTTATTTTTCCTGACAGCTGTAAGTTCAATTAAAATTTTGGGATTCTGTGCTAATGTAAAATTTGGAAAATGAATATTAAGCAAAAAACAACAGTATATAACAGCAGTCTATACCAGATTCGACAAGGTTACTTTTACCGATATTTTGACTCATACTAATCCTTACACTCAAGAGTTAGGTTAGAATCTGTGTCTACTGATAAGATGACCAGAAGAGGCAATTTAGCTGTATGAGGCTCCAGTCATCAACTATATAGACTTAACTCCATTCATGAGACAAGTATTTCTGTTTTTAGCATTAATGATATGCTGTGGTCTGAATTTTTTTTTTTTTATTGTATTTATTTTTTTTTGGCTGCGTTGGGTCATTGTTGCTGCACTCGGGCTTTCTCTAGTTGCGGCAAGCAGGGGCTACTCTTTGTTGCAGTACTCAGGCTTCTCACTCTGGTGCCTTCTCTTGTTGCGGAGTATGGGCTCTAGGCACGTGGCCTTTAGTAGTTGCAGCACGCGGGCTCAGTAGTTGTGGCATGTGGACTCTACAGCGCAGACTCAGTAGTTGTGGCATACGGGCTTAGTTGCTCTGCGGCATGTGGGATCTTCCCGGACCAGGGCTCGAAACCGTGTCCCCCACGTTGGCAGGTGGATTCCTAACCACTGTGCCACCAGGGAAGCCCCATATGGTCTGAATTCTTAAAATTGGACAGGTACAGGCATGATTTCAAGATTTACCTCATTAGCTTCTTAGTTTATATCTGAATGCAGTTGCTCAAATTTGCTTCAAAGCAAAACAACATGCATGATTTTTTCCTAATTCAGCAAACAGTTGTGGGGTGGGCATATTTGACCTGATATAACAACAACAAAACTGTCAGACTAGCTTCCAGTCTTCTACTCCTTCACGCAGAGTCATTGAGTATTTACGAAGACCCCAGTATTTGCAAGACATTTGGCTTAATCAATTATTTCATTTAATCCCCAGGGTGAGGGAGTAGGTAGTGGCAGGAAGGTACGATTCCCTGCCTCTATTCACAGATGAGACTCTGAGGTTCAGAGTAGTTAATGAAATGCTAGTTACTATCAAGACCAACATTACTGGATTGGAAAACCAGGCTGACAGAGCAAATAAGGGACACCTCAAAATGTGTATTTGAACAGAAATCAAAGAAAAAAAGCCATGAAATTTATATTAGCAGCAGTAATGTAACTACCTTCAAATGATTAAGCAGCCTTTAAAATGCAAAGGCAAGTGACCAATTAAGACTTGAACCTTTGATCTGTGACTTTGCTAGTAGCCTTGAATTATTAAATTAAAAGCTAAGAGACACAAATAACTTCATTAAGTTGATGTCTCAATAGATAGCAATAGATCTATTAAAGATAAATTGTGAGAGGGTAAAACTCCTTCCTACGAAATTGCTTCCTGTTTTTGTTTTGCTTTCCTTCATAAAATTAAAGGAAATTCTTCAAAAAAGAGTGTACAATTTAGAGTGAAAGATGTAGTTTTCCCCCTTCAAATTTATTTTACCTATAGGAGGCATTAGACCTGCATAAAATTTTCCACAGTTTAGGGGACAAGTATGGGGGATGAAGAAAATATGCAAAATTTGTAAGATACACAAATATCTTACAGTTTTGCAATGTTTACAAAAGTCTATGATCACATGAACACATTTTTCAGGCTTCTCCCAGATCCTGGAAGGGGCCAGGCAGGTGAGGGCCCTGGATCATTCATTGGATGGTGAGGATGCCTCTCATCTCATCTCCAGATAATGAGGCCACGCCCACTAGAGCATCACTATAGCATCAGCACCCTCCTGCCAGCACCCTGTTTTCCAACGAACACAAATTGATCCACCAGAGTCAGATTTCATTTTCTACAGTTTGAGAGATACTTCTAAATGTTACAACTTTTCAAGAGAAACAAGAACAAAGTAGCCTGGATAGATGCTCAAGCATGAATTTGCATCAAGAGAGGGGATAGGAGACAACTTCATTCTATTATTCTAAACACTGCTGGAGTATTCTAATTTTTTCAATAAGCATGTCTTGTTTGATCTAATTTAAAAATAGTTATAGGGGAAGTCTTCATCCTAAGGAAAATGACTATGATGCATTTCTAAAATTTACTTTATTGAAGTATAGTTTATTTACAATGTTGTGTTAATTTCTGTTCTATAGCAAAGTAACTCAGTTTTATATATATATATATATATATATATATGTTCTTTTTCATATTCTTTTCCATTATGGTTTATCACAGGATATTGAATATAGTTCTCTGTGCTATACAGTAGAACCTTGTTGTTTATCCATTCTATACATATTAGTTTGCATCTGCTAATCCCAAACTCCCAATCCATTTCTCCCCATATGATGCATTTTTTATAGACTAAATATCTACCGAGTTGCCCTCTTTTTCCTCATGTAATTAGCTGTGGAAGTAGTTTGGCTTCTAAAGCAAGCACTCTCAAAATATTGGCAGGATAGAGGGTGAGGCATAGTGTAATTGCTAACTACCCTCTACTTTAACCTTTCTGCCAGCTATCAGAATCACCCAGGCCTTTGGGAAAATTTCTTCAGAAAAGTGAACTGCTACCACCCAAATGCCATCACGATTTCTTAGGGAGAGATTCTAAAAGTAATGCCACAGAGAATCATAAGCACCACATGGGAAGTTGTTAGGAATGCATGTTCTTGGGCCCACCCCATACCAACTGAATCAGAAACTCTAGGAGGGAAGACCAGTAATCTATGTGATGCTGATGTACACTCAAGTTTGAGAACTATTTCCTAAGAGAAAATCTAGGGTGAAAGCTGGCATTTGATACGTATAGTTCACCCCTATTATTCAATAATGGTTCTAATTCATGGGCTGTTTTCTATGATTAAGTTCTCCAGCCTTTTCATTTTGAAAATTTTATGTAAAATTAGGGAGAACTACAGGTTTACTAAAGATAGGTCTGTGGGTATGTTTATGCTTCCTTTGCTTTTTTTTATTTTTCATTTTTAAGCACAAAAAGGGAAACTGAAATTAATTTCCATATGTCAAAATTCATTACAAAAGAGGCCTGGGAAGGATATACAGAAAGTCATTTAACTGATGACAGAAAGTAGGCCCATGACCATGGTACCCAGATGTTGGGGTTTCAGGAGAAGCAACATTTTTTTTTTAACATCTTTATTGGAGTATAATTGCTTTACGACAGTGTGTTAGTTTCTGCTTTATAACAAAGTGGATCAGCTATACATATACATATGTTCCCATATCTCTTCCTTCTTACATCTCCCTCCCACCCTTCCTATTCCACCCCTCTAGGACAACATATTTTTTGTTGTTAAGTATTTTCTTTCTCTTCTTTTGCTTTTCTTTCTTTTTTGTTTGTTTATTTCTGAGTAAGGACATTCCATTTTTTTATAGTCTATTCAATAGTATCATCATTTTTTTCTAAAATATTTTAGCACCAGAAAAAGTATATATTTTCAGTAAAACAGAATGGCTCTTCCCAAGGTAATATTGTTGGCAAACTTACATGAACATTTTGACCACAGATTATAAAACTTTAGTTAGTGCAGGGTCTTTGCTTGAAAAGAGGACCCTGACAGTCAAAAAGAATATGTCTCAAGACTTTCACAAATACCTATGCTTGCTGACTAGCATTCCTTGGTTGTTTGAGTTTCTGGCTCCTCATTGAAACACAAGGCCCTTCAAAGCCCTTCATTCAACAAATATTTGAATGCCTACTGTGAGTCACACAATGTTCTCCATGCCGAAATGCTACCATGGTCCTTGTAGCCAAGGCAGCCCTGCCCCCAGGGAGGTTATGTTCTAGTGAAAGAAATGGACAATTAAGCCAACACATTGTACACTTTCAGGTGGTGGTACCTGTGTGAGGAAGAACAAAGCAAAGGTTGAGAGAGAGTGTTATGGACTGAACTGTGTCCCCCTCAAATTTATATGTTGAAGTCCTAACCCCCCATAGCTCAGAACATGACTGTATTTGGAAATAGCGTCATTAAAGATGTGATTAAGTTAAAAATGAGTTCCTTAGGGTGGGCCCTAGTCCAATGTGACTTGTGACCTTATGAAAGAGGAGACCAGGATGGAGACACACAGAAGAAAGACCCGTGAAAACACAAGGAGAAAACAACAATCTGCAAGCCAATGTGAGAGACCTCGGAAGAAACCAGTATGGCAGACTCCTTGATCTTGGATTTCTAGCTTCCAGAAAGATGAGAACATGCATTGCCATGGTTTAAGTCACTCATTCTGGGTACTATGTTTTGGCAGCCCCAGCAAACTAATACAAAGGGTCTCGAAGTTGGTAAGAGGTGGTCTCTCACAGGAGCATTTTTGTACTGACATTCAGTGCAGGAGTGAAGCATGCATAAATTGGGGTCTTGTGCACTGCAGGCCAAAGGACCAGCACAAGTTTCTTATGTACATAGCCTTAAACCACAGGCTAGCCTCCTTTTCAATTATTCCTACAATTTCTTTATCCATGGATGGCCATTTTTCATAAAGGAGCCAAGTTGAGAGGTAGACACTTGTTTATCCACTAGACAACTCGACTACAGAAACGACTTGTTCCCATAGATTTTCCTATTAATACTGGATTAAAACTTGTATCTCAGTAAAAATTCTAATGGGTGCATGCCACCATCATTCTGATTTGCTCAGAAATGATTGTAATCTTAAAAGTCGCATCCAATTACACCAGTCTCTACTTTTATGGTAGAGTGGGTACATTAGTGCTCTATTTTATTTGATTGCAAAATGCTATTATTTATTTAAATTTTGTATAGAAAAGCTATTTTGATTGCAAGTTATAAAGTACCTATTTATTATTTTTATGATTTTTAGTTTCATATATACTTGGCTTGTTAAAAACTCTGGTGTCTCACTATTAGGCTAGCCATCTGACGCCAGTTTATTCTGGTTTCTTTTTGGGGGGTTTTAATTTATATTAATAATCATATCCTTTAGTGGTAAGAAGCTTCTTTAACAGACTTCTATTATGTATGCTTCTTGCAATCTGGCATCAGAAGTTGTCAGTCTGCATTGCAGCACTATTTTGAAACTAATTCAAAGAGGCATTATTCCTCGCTTCTTCTCCACAGGCTGAAGGCCTGCTCTCATCTGGGAACTGCCCAGCAAGAGCTGCAGGCCAAATCTGGCTTGAATTTATCCAAAGAGTGGCCTTAGTGTTCACATTTCAACACTGAAAGGGCTATTGAATTCCACTACCACCCCCAACCAACCTCTTTCCTTCTTGAAGGTTGACTGTCTCCCACAAAGGAACTTGTAGGGTTTTTTTTTATTAACTTGTTAAAATCTTTGTAATGGACTGTGATTAGGCATTTTATCTTATGCATCTAGTGATACAGCATTGAATAGAGCTAAAGACACAAGTGACTGGTCCATGCCGGAAGAAAGAATGAAATAAATGATTTTGGTATAATTTTTGGATGGCCAGTCTAATTTTGAGACATAAATATGATCCAGCTTATTCATCCATAAGTGGACCCAATTGTGAGTTTGGGGTAGACCAAGATGTTTTTGACATTGCTCAAGTATATCAAGACCTGTTTCTTCTGCAGTTTTCTTAGGATATATAGACCCCCATGGACATCTCCCTTTCATTATGGACATGGAAATTATAGCTGTGATTATTTAGTATTTAATGCTCTCTAATTGCTTCTTACACATCATTCTGCCTTCGCCAGTTGGCAGAGAGCTGTTTGAGTTCAGAGAAATATGTGATAAGCTCATTCTGGACGATCCTGGCCTCTAGGAGTTTGCTGCTTGGGCATAGGAAGCGGTTGGAAATTGCTAGTTGGTAAATTAATGAATCATTTTCTTCCCTGAGAGCTTTTGCAAACATTTGTCACTGCTATTTATTTATTTATTTATTTGGCCTTGATGTCAGGTCCCACTATGATTATGTCCCATGGAGGCTGGTGTATACACTTTATTTTTTAATAACATATAAAAACTTTGAGGAAAGATTGTCTATAAGACAGGCATTTAGAGCAATATTTCGTTCTCCCAGCAACTTTAGGAAATGAGATGGTATTAGGAGATGAGCTCCATAAGGACAGGGATACACTTGCTTTTGAATTCTTAAGGCTAACCATAGTGCCTGGAAGATAGTAGATGCTTAAAAAAATATTTACTGAATAAATGCATGTGGAGAGGATTTTTATATTATTTCAAATAACAATACATACAACTGTTTCTTATGTTTGCAGAATAATATCAAATACTTCTTCCTGGCATGAACCTCCCGCTACCACCCCATTTCTTCATATTTAAAGCAAAGTATTTTGTTGAAATACTTTGAGCTAAAAGATTGAATCTTTCAAAAGGCATATTAGGAAAGAGGCAGAGGGCAGACAATTGGAAAAACTGATTTTCATGAGAGAAAAATCAAGAATATTTAGGTTTGGTTACAGCACACAAGATGTGAAAGAGCCTGTAAAGGAAGAAACATTCAAGCAACAGGACTGCAGGGTAAGAGTCTGTAGGGTCTACAGGCCAGGGCTGGGGCAGAGCAGTGTAGGAGAGGGGACTTTAATGACAAACACATTTTATATTTTAAGTTGTTTTCTCTGCTGTAGTGTGAAGTTATTTCTCACATCACCCTGATCACCTCAAACCCTCAATAAAGTCCATGCAGTCCTAAAAGCCTACTGCTAATGCTGCTTGTGAAAAGAGCAAGGAAAAGAGACTGGGGGCCAATGTGTACAGAAATGAAGCAATAGCCACTGTGGCTGAGATCTGGAGTTCTGTAGGCATAGAAAATAGGATCAAAAGAAACTACTCCCCTGGGAATTGACAGAGATCTCAAAAGGGCCAATTTATGGAATTTGTATGCATAATTCTATGAAACGGTGTTCAAATCAGTTTTCCTAAACTTTCCAACCAGAGGATTACCTTAGTTGATATTCAGGCTGCAAGTGAATAAATGCTTTATTTTATACTAAGAAGTATAATTTCTAAATAATGAATATATTTAAAGTATACTTTTTCTAGTTATAGTAATCAAGTTCAAGGTAAAAAACTTATAAAACTAATATTAGCAAATAGGAGAAAGTGAAAAATACCCATAATCCCTTCCTCTAAATACAACCACCATTCATAGTTTGTTAGTTACTTTTCCAGGCCTTTTGCCCAAATCCTTAAATTGTGGCTGCCCTTGTGACTTAACTGCACAGAAAATGACAGGGTTGCAATTCCAAACCTAGTCTTCAAGAAGCCTTAGACACTTCCACTCTTTCTCTTAAAACTTGTCTTTGCCAAGTAGGCAAGCTCAAGGCTTGTTACCATGAAGAGGAATGCTAGTTGTCCTAAACAAAGTTGTCCTACCAACATGCAGCTTGTCAACTCACACACATGAGAGGGTCCAGCCTAAATAAGCAGAACTGACTTCCCAGACCACAACCAGCTATAGGTACATGAATAATTCCAGTCTTATCCAGAAAAACTACCTAGCTGACCTTCAGACTCATGAGAAATACTAAATGTTAATTGTTTCAAGCCAATGAGTTGTTGAGGAATTTTGTCACACAGCAATAGCTAACTGCTACATCTCATTTTATAGAGAACAAAATAAACTTCACTAAAGATTAAATTACTTGCTCATGTAACATACCATATAAAGACAGAATCAGAAATTCAACCCAATGTCTTCCATGTCCCAACACAGTGAGTGATTTTTTTCTCCTGATACATATCTTTCTAAAATAGTTTTCATACATTCCTTTTTTTTTAAACTTAAGATACTGTATCTAATTTAAATTTCCCTTTATACTTCTTCTGATAGCTTCAATATAGGATATAATTTTTCTTTTATATTAAATGTATAAACTGCTTCTCAAATTTTTTCATTTTTTTTCTCTTTGGTAAGTTCATATATTTTATTAGATTCTAGATGTTCTCTGAATAGTTCTATGTTAACTTGAATTCAAAATTTGTAAACTATTTATTCCCTACTTCAACTTATTTTCCTTTACATACACACAACACTGTTCCTTGACTTCTGTCTTGTTCAGGGATATCCCCAACCCATGACCAAAATCTTGAAGCCATCTTTAACTTATTCCTCTCCATCATAAGCCATTAACATAGCATGGATTTCTCCTTCAAGATGTCTCAGGTTATCTTTCTTTCCATTCAAGTCCATGGACACACCCCTAATACAAGTTTTTTCTGCCTATACATGATGCTTGCAAATTCCATGCCATCATGCTTCTAGTGGGAGAGTGTGGAAAGCTAAAAGCTCTAACCTCCAGACTTTTCTTCAGTTATGGATGTGGATTAGTTCTGTCACTTGGATGCACTTATAGGATATGGAAGGCAGAAGGGACAACATTTGTCAGATCCCTGACTGCTTTTTGGCTGTTTCTGTCTGAAAACTAGACTGTGGAAACTGAGGTTTGGTAGAGGCAGGGTTATAGTTTCCATTCTCTACAAATTCCTGAGTTTTGAGAGGCAGTTGAAGCTGAAGCACTGGCCTCAGAAATGGTAGATTTGTTGCCAGGTCCATTCTTTGGTATTCTGGGAGCTTCCCTGGTTTGCCAACCTAGGTCCCACTCCTTCAATGTTTCCAATGATTTTGTAAACACCTAATTTCTTGTATTAAATCCTAGTTTCTTTAAAATGTCTAGAGTCATTTCTAAGAATTTGAAAAATATAATGAAAACTGATCCTGGAATATAGATCTTTGTCCCCCCAAAATGGAGAATATCGATTTTATCCAAATGTCACTCCATCATTTATAGTTGTATTTCTCTGAAAATTGTTATACCAGGATCAATTAAGTATTGGTGGAAAATGAAAACCTTCACCCCTAATAAATCACAATCTTTAGAAAAGGCCTAGACATATGCATTTCAGGAAGCACCTCAGGGATTCTTATGCAACCTGAAATATGGGAATCACTGATTTATAATAATTATGCAAGTGTTAGACTTCAAAGAAAATCTCAGTAAATAGAAACTGTGTGTGTTCCATTTATTAACCCACACAATTAAGCTAGATATTAATAACAAAGCACTACATCATAAAAAAACATGTAATTGAGAAGTTTATGTATCCTACCCACTAAATTATCTCAAAGAGGAAAGGAAAATAAAATTACAAACTTGTTAGGCAATAATATATATTACATCATTACATAGCATCGGGCAATGAATGTAGCCAAAGATGTGTTAAGAAGGAAATTTGCAGATGCAAACACTTAAGTTATTAAACAGAAAAAAATAAAAATAAAATAAAGTCAAATAAAGAAGTTAGAAAGAGAATAACAAAACAGAAACCAAAGAAAGTAGGAGAAAAAGAAAATAAAACTAAAGCAATATAAATAAAATTGAATAAGGAAACAAAGTGGAACTGAAAAATAAATATAAGAATTGATATTTGAGGAAAATATGCTAAAAACTGTCAAATCTATTCACAAATAAAATAAATACAAAAAATAAATACAAAAGTTTATTAATGAAAACAAAATAATACAGAAAACTTTTTGATATTTTGAAAACATAAAAATTTTAGAAACTTTTATTAGGATGTATAAATCCTCAAAATCAATTCTAAAATGGTTTGTATATGTGTGCATGCAAACAGACAAAAGATAAAGGAAAAATGACAAAATTTTGATGATTAACCTCCAAGTAACATGACTACATGATTTTATAGGTGTATTTCTATTTTATTTTTCCCATACTATAAGCTGTAGAAAGATAGAAAACTTCTCAATTCATTTTTAAAGGCAATAAATCCCTGTACCTTAAAAACTAACAAAGATAACACTAAAAGGAAAATTCCAAATGCATCTCAATAATTAATATTATTAAAAATATTATTATATAAAATCCCATTAAATCAAGGATATTATTACAGTAAAAGAAGATAATCAAGAATGATTTAGTCTATGAATATAAGGATGGTTTAACATAAAACAATATGCTGGTATTCATAACACCAATAGATCAAGGAAGACAATGTATGTGATTATTGTAATAGACTTGGAAAATTCACTTGAAAAATTCAACACTTTTTTTTTTAATACAAGTTATTTTTCTCATGTTTTGAAGCTTCTTTCCATTTTCAGTTTTTTATGTCAAAGATAGCAGAGTTCATGTTTATTTACACAACATTTGAGGTGTGCCTTTTAAGTTCGAGTAAGAGATTAGAATGTCCCCATATCACTAGTATTAATCTATATCACTTAAAAGGTTTTCACCAGTATTAACATGATTTTAAAAGGAGACAATAGAATTATTTAAATATAATGTGAAAAACTACCAAGAACCCGCAAAAAATCAAATGATTCTTATACCTAATAAGAGATTTACATCAACAAAATAAATAAAGAGGACATACCAATGTTCACAAATATCCCATTTTCCTCTACTTCTGAGTACCTCCCATCTCCCTTAAGGGTAGTCATGGTCATATGACTAGTTATTGGCCAATGCAATGTGAGCAGAAGTGACCCATGTCCATTTTAGGCTAAAGCATTTGCTCATCAATGCTTAATTCTTGTACTCCCCTTTCCCTGACTAAGGCAAGTGCAATTGTGAAAGTATTTTCTGAGATAAGGGTGCCCCAAGGTAAATTCAATATGGTAATCAAGTCAGCATATGAAGGGTTAACTTCCCTGGAGAATTGTCCAGACCCGCAGAGGGCTTTGCATGATGAAGAAATAGATGTTTATTGTGTTGAACTAAGATTTGGGGGTGGTTACTGAAAGATAGTCTGTACCAGATAAAGCAATAAATATTTAAAAATAACAACTTTCTTACATAATAGTTAGACAATACAGTGTAAATACAGTTAGACAATACAGTGGGGGAACAATAGCTGTTACATTATAATAAATATTACAATAAATATTTAAGCATTAACAAAAATATTTGTGACTATTAAAAAACATAAAACTTTACTTAAAATATAAGAGTTTAATAAATGGAAAATCATACCATATGACAGGAAGAGAAAACCATATTATAAACCTGTCTAGCTTCTCTCAAGTTCATTGGTAAATTTAACAAGTTAAATTAAAATTTCAAAGTGATGCTTTTTTATAAACGTAGCAAAATCATTGCAGACTACACCTGAAAGAATAAACAGCTAAAAATAATTGAGAAACTTTTGAAAGTAATGATGAGGATTTGTGCTATCAAATACTTGGAGAAAATATTTGCTGTGCATATAAATATATAATAAAGGACATGTAACCAATATTTATATTAGAAAAAAACTCTTATGACTTAATAATGAAGAGGCAACTCAATTGAAAAATGGACAGTGATTTGAACAAATACCTCACAAAAGCATGTGGACAATAAACACATGAAAAAATGTTCAATTGCAGTAGTCATTTGGTAAATGCAAGATAAAACCACAATGATATGCCACTATTCACATACTAGGATAGTTAAAACTTTAAAAGATGGACTATAGCAAGTGTTTGCAAGGATGCAGAACAACAAGAAGTGGTATATAAAATGGTAAAAGCACTTTGGAAAAAAAATAGCAATTTCTTGTAAAGTTAAACATATACTTACCATATGACTCTGCAATTTCACTCTTAGATATTTACCCACGACAAATGACAACATATTGCACACAAAGACTTGTACAGGAACGTTCATGGCAACTCTATGCATGATAGCTGAAAATAACCCAAATGTCCATCAACAGGTGAATATCCAGATAAACAGATTGTGCTGTAACCATATGAGCAAATACCACCCAGCAATAAGAAGGAATGAACTACTGACAAATGCAACAATGTTCTGCTGAGTCAAAGATGGCAGACACAAATGAACACATACTTTAGGATACCACTAACAGAAACTTCCAGGAAGGTACATAAGGGAAATTTGGGGGGACGATTGAAATGTTATGTATCTTGATCATTTACATTGATAGCAATACATTGATAGGACACAAAATAAATGCATTTTTACATGTAAATTATACCTATTTAAAGTTTTTTTTTTAATGAAATCATCTACTGAGATGATCTCAGCTTTCTTGACCCTAACATTCTATTACATGGGTTCAATAATTTATGATAAACTAAGTTTTAAAAATGTTACCTGTCCCAGAGGATCCCTCTAATGCCTCCAGTTTTAGAAGGAACAAAGTCTTGAGTCAAACGAACACATCTCCAATCGTGGAACATTTGAGAAAAGGAAAGCAGAATGATAACATCCTATCACACAGGGAAGCACTCACTGCCCCAGGAAAGGCAAAGAACAACTCCTGCTCTTCAGTTTACTCTGTGATTTCCAGACAGAACTTCCTATTGTTGAATTAAAGGGACAAGCGAATCATTCTCACTTGTAGTGTTAGCAGAGAAACACATTCTGCTTTCTGTGTCCAACTTAGCTGCTTTCAGGTTTAAATTAATACTTAAAAACTTCTAACTGAAATAAAAGTCAGTGTATATGACATATAAAAAACAATCAGAATCAGATACCAAGAGAAAGAAAGGAGAAAGGAGGAAAGGGAGGGAGGGAGGGAGGGGAGTTGGGAGGGAGGGAAGG
This sequence comes from Monodon monoceros, assembly GCF_005190385.1. Taxonomy (NCBI): domain Eukaryota; kingdom Metazoa; phylum Chordata; class Mammalia; order Artiodactyla; family Monodontidae; genus Monodon; species Monodon monoceros. Next base: position 46,447,760 of record NW_021703778.1, read on the forward strand.
AGGAAGAAAGAAGAGAGGAAGGAAGGAAAGGAGGGAGGGAGGAAGAAGGAAGAGAGGATGAAGGAAAGACAGATGGGATGGACAAGAGCATCATTTGATGTCAGAAAAACATAAGGCAGATGAAACAAGAGAGCCTTTGTCTAGAAAAATTGTTTGACTAGCTTAAGGCTACCCTTTGTTATCATTGTTTACCTGGGAACTTTTCTGATGATGTCAGTCAAAGACCAGGAAGAAAAACCAATTCTTCTTTGGAGATGCAAAATTGCCAAAATTTTTCTTTAAAGTTTAATATTTAAAAAGACAACATTAGAGAAGAGGAAGCCCAAAAACTGAAGCCAGATTATTTCAAAGTTTTCCTAACCCTTTCCCACTGGCATTTTTATATCTTCACACAATTTGATAGGACACCATTTATAGAAAGATCTCTTTTAATTAAAAAAGATAAATAAATGTTTTATATATTATTTATTAGCCAGAGTCAAGGCCAATGGTACCTACCAGTCATGCCTGGTCTCTGCACTTGCTCTTTGTGACTACTGGGAACTCTTTTCCTAGACTTGAGAAATTTTCTACTAATACCACTAGAAAGCCCAAAAAGGCCATAAGGAACAAGTTAAAGAGGGGGTGGGATTTGAGGTGAATGTTCTTGATAGACAGGTCAGAATTAAGTTTCTTGTAATAGCTAAGTACCACTTCTGACTGCAAGGCTAGATTCCTGTGTCCATCACACCTCAGCTCAGGCTGAGGCCTGCAGCATCATACAGCAAACCCATGGCTATGTCTTGAGGCAATTAGAAGATCAAACACATGGGAGAGTTGAGGAACTTTGGCTGGGACTGCAATTGAAACATAGGCCATAAAGTTCTGGAAATGAGGTTTCTCGGCTATCAAGCCAATGATTGCCACATGCCAAAACATAAACCAGATTGCATAATGAGTAGGTTTTTCATAATTTCCTCAAATTAGGTTTTTATTAATGCCTGTCAACAGCAAATGATAGGCATGTGTTGCATTAGCAGCTGCCATGGGCCATGCCAGCTCCGATATCGCAGCTAATCTAAGGCTTACAGTAAGCCAAGGACCTATAGGCTCTATGTGCTCAAAAGCACATAAAAGCCTATGTACCTATAGGCTCAAAGAGTTTGTAGTAAAGAAAAAAGTAGTTGAGTGAACATTTCATCATTAATGGTGAATAATTGTTGTTGAATGTGGTTTTAAATAAATTAAATTGATTTTCATCCCCAACTGAATGTCCTCACTTTTCTCCATTGTTTGCAGACAACCTGATTTAGTTCAGGGCCTCTGGCATCTTTTTGGGATATTTCAAGTGTTATGGTCTATTTAAATTCCACCCTCCTTTAGCTTCTCACACATAATCATGAAAGACTCATTGCCTCCTCAGGGGATACTGATGATGTGGTTGATTTCAGAAAGGCAATGTCATGGTGAGCTTCCAGACAGAAGAGCTGGAATACTACCATTTTTAAACAAGGTATCAGTCAGACAAAAAATGAGCTTAGCTGATTACTTTCACTGAAAACAGTAAAACAGAGACAAAGATAGTATTTTACCAAAAGCAAAAACATTTTTTAATTAATATTATAAATATTAATATAAATAGTCCATGGTTGGAAACATTTTCATTAAAGAAAATAGTTCCATGCAAAGGATTCACCTTAGTAAAACCTAGACTTCTGTACTGAGATGAACACTGTGAGGTGGCCAAGTCTCCAGGAGAAGGAATCCTGCCCGCAGTTGTGGGATCAGAAGACCAGGTAATGAAAGAAGAATTTGCTTGGATTTCAGAGTAAGGAAGGTGGATTTTCATGCAATGTACCCCAAAGGCAAACTCCTAAATACCTATTGTATCATGATGGTAACAATTTTTAGCTAATTATTTGAAAGAATAATGTCTTAGGTTGGGTTATTATAACAAAACATGATGGATTGGGTGGCTTTAACAACAAAAATATGTATTTCTCACAGTTCTGGAGGCTGGCAAGTCCAAGATCAAGGTGCCAGCCCATTCAGTTCCTGGTGAGAGCTCTCTTCCTGCCTTGTGGGTGGCTGCCTTCTCACATGGTGGAGAGAGGAAACTCTGGTGTCTCTTCCTCTTCTTATAAGGGCACTAATCCCTTCACGGGGCTCCACCCTCATGACCTAATCTAAACCTAATTAGCTCCCAAAGGCTCCACTTCCTAATACTATCACATTGGGGATTAGGGCTCCAACATATGAGTTTTGGAGGTACACAAAACATTCAGTCCATAACCAATGACTTAAATGGAAGAGAAGATGGAAATAGGAAAATATAGCTGGGAAGTAAATGTAATAATGAGGAGGAGAAGTGAAAAAAGCATGGGTTAGAGTCAGGGTATGGAAATGGGTAAAAAAAACATAAATCTATGTGACATTTTAAAAGAATTATGGGATGTAGTGATCAAAAACAAAGAATTATGGATTGAGATAGGTTACACATAACTGAGACAAACCTGAGAACTGAGGCAATTGTGCAGTTTTCTTACTGGTTTTGTTTTTCTTTTTGTAGCAATGGGATAGAAAGATAGGATTGCCTAGTTGAAGGTACACAAATGGGAAATTCCACTCTTGGAAGAATATTTTTAGTCAAGAACATAGATTAGAGGGTCAACTTTGTAACACACACATTAGGATCTATGGTGACTCAGGAATCCCTTCTACTACAAGGAAGGTCTCTTCCTCCACAGATGTATTTGTGATATACATGATACCATTCCACTGGCCACAGTCAAGTGAGTCATCTAAGGGTTCAGATTTGGGATCCAGAAATTCAAGTTAATCTCTGTTGAGTGTCTTGAACTGAGGATGGGTAAACACAGAAGTTTGAAAAGACACTTAGAAACAGCAAAAGCTTGTCAGCAGAAAAAAGGATACCCAGAGATATGAAAATGAAATACGGTCATCCCTAGGTATCCTTAGGGAACTGGTTCGAGGACCCCTAGGGATACCAAAATCCACAGATGCTCAAGTCCCTTATATAAATGGCATAGTACAGTCGGCCCTCTGTATTCGAGGTATTTCAATCTAAGTTTGGATGAATCCACAGATACTGAACCCAGGGATGCAGAGGACCAACTGTAGATCCTCAGTGGTGAGCAATTACATGTGCCAGAGAGAGAGAAACTGAGAAAAAGGCCACCTTGGGTCCTGTCCTCCTTCCTAGCCCTTGGGTCCATCCTGTTCCCCAAGATCTACCATCCCTCTCCTCCTTTCTCCCCTTCTCTTCTCTTCTTTTCTGTTGAGACAGCTTCAGTTTGTTCCTATTCATGACAAGAAGGGAATCCTGACTGGCACAAGGCCGTAGATTATCCCTGGCTTGAGAATTCACCAGCTTATGCATCGTTGGTAAGGAGGTGAACACACATGAGAACAAATAAATATCCCAGGTTAGCAAAGGCGATAGAGAAAATGACATAAACCAAGAAGCAAGAGACCCAGCAGAAGCTGTGTTTTAGGAAGCCATGAAAGTGGCAATTATAGCAAAGAGGCTAGGGCAGATTCCAATGGGAAAATTTTGCATTTACAATAAACTTGAGTGTTATCGAATATTTCTTTTGTCTTTTTGGTGCTGATGGAACACATATATAGGACTTGAAGGGTAGATATACTACCCAAGTAGTGCAGAATTCCAAATGCTGATGCAAGCCCTTCTTCTCTATCAGAACAGAATTCTAAAAAGATTTTGCTGGCTTAGCAGCCAGATTCCATCTTGTTCTCAGCCAGTGTCTTTATGTCCAATAATTATTCAGGGAATAATTTCTGGTAGGTCCTTATTTCCCTAGGTTCCCCATTGCCTTCCAAACTGCTGGTCACGGTTACAACTTTACTAGCAACTCTTCAGGCAGATAAAGGTTGAAGCTGGAAATCAATCGGTCAGACCCTTCAAAAATTTTGGCAAGAAAGTATGTTGAAATGATTGGCTAAAAAAGTTATTTATTCACTCTTATCCCTGCTTTCCATTAATACAGAAAATCATGAATTGACTTTAATAAGCATGACAACACCATTTTAAATATATAGAAAACTATATTTGTATGCATTAAATAACTTAAATTCAATGTCAAATTTAATTTTTCCACACTGAATGAAGTTGGCATACTTTCAACCATCAGCTGTTCATGTAAACACATTTTTACATCACCGGAAAGCAGAAAAAAACTGCAAAACTCTCCGAAGGCAGGATTGGGTTATCTTAATAGATCCACCATATTGATCATTTGAGTGCTCAATAAGTCGTTGCTAAATTGAAAGGGAAGTAATTACATTCCACACTTCACAAAACTACTGCGACTCGATATTCCCACAAAATTTCAAGTATTTTAAACTGCTAACATTGCCAAAGGCAGCTGACTCAAGGTGGGATTGAAAACCTTATAAGCAAAAGTCAACAAGTATCATCCAAATTAATTCCTCCCTATGTTTGAAAACTTTTGCTGAAACCTTGCAAATTTGGTAATGTTAAGCAAGTATATATAACAATGGTTAGCTTTGGACCCATGACCACAGCTCTGTTAATTGATGAAAATAATCCAATTTGCTAACAAGTAAGCAAACTTAGGAAGAAGGAAGAGGAGAGATAGGTAGTAAGTTCTTAAGTGCCTAGAATAAAATGATTTCTTTTTAAATAGAGTTTCTTTTTTAAATGAATGAAGCATGTATGGCATTTGCATGTAATAACAAATTAGAATTGAAATGCAGTAATTTAGAAAGCTTAGGGAATAAGTGAGTTGACAGAGTACAGGACTTCTTTTCTCTCTATATTGGAAAATCAGAAGTTGAAAAGACTTTAAAGTGCTGAAATAATCATCTCAGCTTTGAGTAGTGGTAGGGAAATACATTTCCAGGAATCCTCAAACCTTTCAAAATGCACTTGCATTTTTTTTTTTTTCCAAAGGAAAGTTCAAGACTGAGTTCATGATCTTAGCTTCCTTACTCTCCTATTACAGGTTCACTTCTTGGCCTCCAGGCCAGGACAGGAATGGCCGCAGGAAGCTTAATTAGATAAGCAAAATGATGGATTTTGATCTGTTGGAAAGTGGACTCCAGGTAACGTTTTAGTAATAATAAAGATGCCAAGATTTTGAACTTTCTCTCTCTCTCTCTTTTGCACACACATGCACACAAACACAAGGACAGAGGCAAGTTTCTTCCTATAGAATCTTCATTCTGTCCAATTTGCACAGGGACATGTTTTCTTGGATGGGGTATAAGTGTAGCACCATAGCCAGCTGCCAGAAACTACCTTTCCTAAGAATTCATGGGAAAATGTAATTCACTTGTGTGCTACTGCTAAAATGAAGCTTCGTCAGAGAGAATTCAACCCTAGAATTTTTCTCTGGGGAAACTTGTACTGCAACTTGACTCCATGGAGCCCCATGCAAAGACCAGACTATCCTTGGATGGAGTGCAGCTAGAACAATAGTCACTGTTATCCACAAACAAGCATTTATTAAGTGAATTTTACATACAGGGCTTTCAGTCTGGAATAATATATGGGGCTTTTTTTGACACAGGACAATATGGATGAATGGCTAATCACAACAAGCCTTGGATCAAGTTAAATTTTAAAAGTCTAGCTCTTCCTTGTATCTGGCTCCAAGCTAGAAATGGTGCCTGCTTTTTATCAACCACTCATTTCAACCTTGAAAGAGGGTGGCATTGCCCTAACTGATGGCAGGAAATTGAGGTTGAGATAAATTCACTAAACTAATGTCACTCAGCCAGCAAATAGCCAAATTGGGATTGGGGCTCCATCTGTGAGAAAAGCTGATGGTATTTCCACTACCTCATGCCACTTTCCAAACAAGACCTGGAATGCATCCATCTCTGAGAATCATAGGATTTTAGAGGTGATAAAGATTTTTGGGATTACCTCATGATCCTCTTTGATGAATCAAATGCCCCTCAAATTCGTGTGTCCTGAAACAAATTCATGATCATCTTCCACAAATCTGGTCTTTTTCTAGGTTTCCCAGTCTATAAATAACATCACCATCCATTGGGTCATTCCATCCAGAAACCAAGGGCCCATTCTTGAGGAAATGATCTCTTTCAATTTTAAAACCAACTCATCACCAAGTGCTGTCAAAAGTGTCTTTTAAATATCTCTTCATTCCGTCTGTCTCGTGCAGGCAACCATCATCTCTTGGCTGGTCTACTACAATAGCTTGACCTATTTCCACTCTTGGTCTTCTACTCCAAGTTCTCCACCAATCTTTTTCCAACTCAAATCTGACCATGCCCCATCCTCTCACCATACACCTACCTCTGCAACCTTATCTCACTGCCCTTGCTCCCTTGACCCCTTGCTTTTCATCCTCCAATCCCATGCACTTGCCTTGCTTCATCCCCTGCACATACCGTTTGCTCTACATTAGTTCATCACGTCTCACCTCAAGACTTGCTTCCTCCCTGAATGGCTCAAATCCCTTCCACGCGCTCAGACTGCCATTTATTTCTGGCTATTGCAATTTTACTGCATCAGAGTAACTTGATGAATGCCTTTCTTTCTCAATTGACTCAAAGCCCTGTGAATGACATGTGTCACCTCTCTTTGCTCACTTTTGAATCCTCAGAATCTACCAGAGTTCAAGCTGTATGGTAGGTGTTCAATAAATATTAATTGAATAAATCCTCCTTCTCCATTTTATAGATCATAAAATTGGGTCCCTTTGAGGGTTAGTAAATCTCTCAAGGCACACAGCTGGTTAGTGGCAGAACTGGAACTGAAACACACCATGTCCCCACTCCAGGTTCAGTGTCCTGCCCCCTTTGTGCCCCATCCCCTGATGACACATATGTACACTAGCTGTATTTAGAAGGCACAGCACAGCCATTTTTTCACAGGACAAAGATGGCGAAGACCGAAGGGCTCTGTCCTCAAAGTCACAGTTACAATAAACAACTCCAGCTTCAAAAATGAATCCTCAATAACTCCCCAGTCCTTTCTTCATCTTGTCAGGAGGAGGATTTTACCAACCTCTCACTCTCCAATCAATTATTGGCTTCAGCAGGGAGGGAGATGATAAGTGTGTCCTTCTAGCACACAGTGGAAATTGAAATAAATCAAATTAGTTTGAAGGAGCACTTCAGTGCCATCGTGACATGCACTAGATGCAGAGATGAAAGATGGAAAGATGGATGAACAATGACGGTTATTTTCAGTCTAGTTTTAGGTTGGAGGTAATTTTCTGAGATTTGTTTTATCATTAAAATTCCATACACTGATGAGACCCAACTGCTTTACTCCTTAAATACTTCCAGACACACACACACACACACACACACACACACATAACTCCATAACAGGTAGATAAAAGGTTACAAAGGTTGCAAACAAATTGGTTCTAGCTTCTTTATTTCTACTTCACTTTTGGTGACTCTGTAAGGTGGGATCTTTTATGCAGTGTAAAATATGTCACCAGAATGACCAAGATCAATTTGAGTGACTTGTGGTGAATGGTAGCTTGCGATGAATACTTGGAGTTACACAAATACAACTTCTGTCCACAGGCTATCCTTCTCAATGAATTATCCAATGCTCCAGCACCTAGACCTGCCTTATGGATCTCCCCTGCATGTATTAGGAAGATCATAAGCATTTGGCCTCTGTTTCTAATTAATATGGCACTTCCAAATATTTCAGAAGAAAGCTGTCAGGACATTATTAAAAAATAGCGACTGTGTTTCCAACAACTGAAGTGAAACTAGAGAGAGAATACGTCAGTAGCTGTTTAATAATAGTTTGTATAATAAAATATTCATATCATCATATATTTCCCATCATAGAGGATGGATCATAATGTCATTTTAATATTTTTCCAACTAAAGTAAAATTTTAATTAAGACGAAAGATATATCGCCTAAGGAAAGCTAAACTGTTTAAAATTATTAACTGCTTGAATACTTGTTGCTATACTACAAGCTGCCATAAAAGAAAAGAAATTAAGTACTCGAGGGATTAAGGCAATTTTGAAAGCTGCACCCTTCTCCTTTTAGCTACGCCTAACTGAGCCATAACTATTTTTCTCCACTCAGCCAGACTCCAGCTTTGTGGCTTTTTTAATAACCTGGCTTTCCAAGGCCCTGCTCCTGAGAGGCTTTTCATTTCGGCCGCACTACCTGCGAGCAAATTTCTTCCAGTTGTTCAACGGCCGAATGCCTCCCTTTCTGGGTTGCTGAAGCATTTCATTGCAGTGTCATTGACAGGGTGGTGTTCTGTTACAGTGGAATCAATAGCCCAGTGCTTTCCAGCACACCCATTAGCTTGTCCATCAGGGCCCGGGGGAGGTAGTGTAAATCCCAGAATACCAGGGGCCAGGACTTTGCACACAGAGGAATGCAAGCAGCCCCCGTGGTTGTCCACCACCTGTTGCTCCACGACATGTGTGAAGTGAATTAACTTTTTTGCTGAAACATGCCCGAAAGGTCAACTGCCATGGAAGCCTGAAGCTTTTGGAATATTTTAACTCATGACCCCCAAAAATCCCCCTCTCCTGATTTGGTCCTAGTTCTGGGACCCAAAGGGAATGGATTCTTTGAGAAGCTAAGTTGGACAAACAGGTTGGCCCTGAAGAGTGGGGAGCAGTCAGGAAGGTCATGGGCACGAGCGGGGGGAGATGAGTTTCTTCTTTTATTTTTCAAAGTGAATGGTCTGCCTGCTTCTTGATTACACATTAATAGAAAACAGTTTCCATAGTTAATGTGAGCATGCTGCGGGTTTCCCTGTGTGTGTGTGTGTGTATTTCTTGCAGACTCCTGAGAGGACTCTGATAACCGAGGAGTCAAAAGGTTGTATTTTCCTCATCCAAAAGTTGGACACACGAGATAGTGAAATATATTTCAAGAAAGAAATACAAAATGATGATGTTTACCAGCTTGGTCCACACACCAAAAAGGAGTGTGAGCATTTAAAGCTAATAGGGGATTAGATAATTACTGTCTATCAGGACAGGATCACAAAGGGATGTTTCTTTTATGTTAAAAAAAAAAAAAAAAAAAAGCTTCCAATTCCACTGTGGAAAGCTGCGAAATCAACCACTTCAAGTGTCAGTGATGCCTTCCAGTCAACCTCAGGAAATCTCTTTACAGATATTTATTATCCAAAACCATGTCACCCCAGACCACAAAAGGAAATTCTGTGCTTAGTACATAAAGGCTCCACGGTCTGAGAAAGGTTTGCTTTCAGCACTTGGAGTTTTCTCTCAAAACCTCCATAAACTCACCACAAACCACAATGTAAACCAGCACACTTCAGATATGACTGTTAACCTAATTCCACCAAATTAATTCACCGATTTTAAAAGGGATTTCTGACTAATGACGCAAACAAAAGCTCCAAAGCCATGAGAACACTCTGAATTCAAAGGTTGGCAGGGAAAATATTAATCATTTGAAAAAAAACCACTGAATCCTACTGTGCCACATGTAATTTCTTTAGAATTTAACTTAATTTGATAGGAGGAATATGTTCGTTTCAGAATAGAGAATGTATATAGCACCCCAAGTCCATTTCCCTGAAGGGAAAAGAATAGTGTGTATTCTCTTTTAAATCGCTTGGTGACTAGTCTTTCTTCTAGTCTATTTGTATGCTTGCTAGAAGTTGAATTCTTATTGATTTTTAAAAATGTGAATATTTCATTTGTCGCCTCCCCACTAAGTTTGGTCAGTTTGTTTCATTCCATGTGCATTTCCTGCCAACCAACAACATGCCCTCCACTGTAGCTGGCAGTGTGGTGTGTAGGGATACAGATAAAACCCAAAGAAAATCAAGTACCTGGTCTGTGGACTCCAACCTTGTAAAGTCAGCAACACGCCAAGCCATGTATAGTTTGGGAACAAAAACTCATTCCCAGTGGGTAATGAACACAGCAACACCACTAGGCATAACTGTGTGTTGAATTTTTCAAAAGTATATTACCCTCCTTCTTTTCTACAAGCAAAATTTTCTAACCTTGCACATGTTTTCAGAAAAAGATTTGGTGACGTGAAATCAAACACAGCTTCACACTTTGACAAAATAGCAAGCATTGGGGAGCTGGTCATCATTTTTCCCTCAAGGGGTCAACTGTTGTTAATACCTGTTTTTCCCAAACCCCACAGATACCTTTAGCAAATGAATTCAGGAGCTGTTACTCGTAACAACTTAAAACTTACACCATTAAAAAAGAATTAGAAATATGCAAAGAAGAATGATTCATTTTTCCATTGATTTCTTCTCCGAGAATTTTCGCTAGCCCCTCCCAGATCCACCTACACTACTCTCTGGTTCCAAAGTGGACAAGTGATGTACGTGATGTAGACAGATACATGCGTGGACTTGAGAGCTGAAAACCATGTTTAGAAGCAACCCAGAACAATATTTGAAATTTCCTTATCAACATTCTGTTTAAATTTCTGCTTTCCATTTAAAGTATCTAGCTGCGTAAATTACAGTCTGCTTAGTACTTTAGTGTCACCACTGCTCTGTGTGAGTATAAATTTGTTTTGTTTCACAAGTACGTGTAAATAGTTGTTCTTGACATCTCCTAACAGGGACCTGTAGTGAATTCTTACAGAGGAAGAATCCTCTGAAGTCTTAGCATAAACGGTTAGACTTCACTGCAACTTTTCAAGTAATGTGCTTTTTTCAGCAGTTTTTTTTCTTCGTGTTCTTTTTTTATAACTTTTTTTTATATTGGAGTATAGTTGAGTAACAATGTTGTGTTAGTTTCAGGAGTACAGCAAAGTGGTTCAGTTATACATATACATGACACATACATATACATGTGTATACATGTACATGTATATACATGTATTATACATATACATGTATCTATTCTTTTCCAAATTCTTTTCCCATTTGAGTTGTTATGTAATACTGAGCAGAGTTCCCTGTGCTATACAGTAGTTCCTTGTTGGTTATCCATTTTAAATATAGCAGTGTACAGAGTGAAGTCAGAAAGAGAAAAACGAGTACCGTATGCTAACACATATATATGGAACCTAAAAAAGAAAATAGTACTGACAAACCTAGTTTCAGGGTAGGAATAAAGATGTAGACATAGAGAATGGACTTGAGTACATGGGGTGGGAAGGGGAAGCTGGGGAGAAGTGAGAGTAGCATTGACATGTATACAATACAGAAGTAAAATAGTTAGCTAGTGGGAAGAAGAAGCATAGCACAGGGAGATCAGCTCAGTGCTTTGCGATGACCTAGAGGGGTGGGATAGGGAGGGTGGGAGGGAGGTTCAAGAGGGAGGGGATATGGGGACATATGTATGCATATGACTGACTCACTTTGGTGTACAACAGAAACTAACACAGTACTGTGAAGAAATTATACTCCAATAAAGATCTATTAAATAGACAAATAAAGCAGTGTGCACATGTCAATCCCCTCCCCCCTGGCAACCATAAGTTCATTATCTAAGTCTGTGAGTCTTCTTCTGTTCTGTAAATGAGTTCTACCATATGATCCTGCTATCCCACTCCTGAGCATATATCCTGAGAAAAACATGGTCTGAAAGGGTACATGCACCTCAGTAGTCATTGCAGCACTGTTTACAATAGCCAAGACATGGAAATAAACTAAATGTCCACAGGCAATGGATTAAGAAGACGTGGTACACATATACAATGGAATGTTACTCAGCCGTTAAGAAGAATGAAATAATGCCATTTGCAGCAACATGGCTGGACCTAGAGATTGTCATACTGAGTGAAGTAAGTCAGACAGAGAAAGAGAAATATCATATGATGACACTTAAATGCAGAATCTGAAAAGAAACAATACAAATCAAGCAATGTTTTAACTACTCCCTGCTGCCTAGTGCCTGCTTACTGTGCACCTTGGCCAAAGCTTGCTCCACTCGCTGCCTGTGCCCATGATAGTCCTTTTTGCAGCCGCCCACACCCAAAAATATACTCCTTTGCAAGCCGACAAACTTCTCTTGGGTATGTCCAGCTGGACCCTCCAAGATCAAATAAACTCACAGCAAGCTCTGAAAAGAAAAGTTCTAATGATGCTGTTCTCACCTAAACTTCTGATGTTGCTTGAAAAGGCAAGACAAGGACACATCAGATGGTTACACAGGGTGAGTTTTCTTCCCAGATCCTGGCAAACATGATTAAATTGTCTCTTTTGCTTAGTTCAAAGAACATTACATTTGAAATATATTATTATTACCTATCTTTCACAGTAAATTAAAGTTGCATAAATTTTGGAATAAGCTCAAATGTTCCTCTGAACTTGGGCCCAGTTAGCCATTTTAAATAGGAGTAGCTACCAGTAGATGCTTCGAGAACATATATACATTCTCCAATATTTACTTATTTGCATGACTATACCACTGCATCAGAAATTTAAGAAATGAGGTGATTCGACTCAAGCATCCTTTCTGAGTGGGATTAAAATCTCATCCAGCTTTTTAACTACCATGGGAAACCTGACACTGCAGGAACATCCAGAGCTCAAGTACCCTGTTCAGAACCTGTCTATTACACTGTCTATTACACAGTGCCTATTACAGTATATGTTGTTTTACTCTCTTTTAGTCTCAAAAGGAGTTAACATGAACTATAGTTACAAAATGATACAACCTAACAGGTACAGTAAACAGGCAAAGAGAGCAAGTGAAGAAGTCGAGAGGGAAGTTAGTGAGGCAAATGCACTTGAACCTGAAGTCCAAGTCCAAGTGACTACAAAATTTTCTCAATTGCTACCTACAAAGGTCTGAGGGTGACATTGTCTCTGCCTTTGAACAAAGATTAAATAAACAATTATTTGGGAAGTTGTAGCAGATACCTGAGTTGAAAATTTATTTTGCCATCCCAGACCCATATGGAAAGAAAGTGGGCAGTACATTTCTTTCTTCTTTAGAAATTGTTATATAAAAACATGCTAATTAGAACTGCTTAAATATAGATTATATTTATCTAATTATCTGAATGACTTTAGGCTGAATTTATTTTAATTTCATATTATAATTGGCTTTACATTAATCATTGAAATGTAATTGTGAATTGCAAATGTGAATTTCTTATCCTGTGCAACATTCTTCTTGTCATTAACAAATTTTCAAGATATTTGCTTTATATTATAGTTTTTCAGGAACCAGGGATAAATGTACATAAAATCATAGTTCTACAAGTTCTGTTCAGTCAGGTATCGATCTTAATTCCTGGAGAACCTTCTCCAAATCCCTCCAACAGACAACACACACCCAATTTCTACCTCCATATGGAAAGTAGAACTTGCTTCTCATTTGATTATTTTGTTTAGTCACTTGTTAGAAAGAAGAGGGAGCAAGAGTGACCGAAAAAGAGAATGGAAAGGGTGAAAAGAGGAATGAAGTTTGTCAAGAGAGTACAAGACACTATATTAACAGTAGTCATTGGTCCCAGCACCTTCACAGTTTTCTGTTTAAATATCAAACATTCCAGGCAGCACCTACAGCAACTCACTCTAATATCGAGAGTATGGTAACAAGGAAGGAGCAAAAAAATCTGGGTTCAGGTGGACCTGGTGTTAAAATCTATCCTTGTTACATATGAACCTACCTTGAGACCTTGGGTCAGTTGCTTAACCTCTCTGAACTTCAGTTTAGCCTCAGCTGTAAAAAAGAGATAATTATATCAATTTTCAGGGGCATTATTAGGATGAGAAATAACATACCTCAGCACCTAGTACAGTACCCAGCACAGGTTAGGCACTCAATAAAAAGTAGGTGATGTTATTAAATTTCCTGCTCAGAAATAAATATGATATTATATTCCCAGAAATGAACTGCAGCATAACAAATTAAAAATTAATCGGCTGGGCTTCCCTGGTGGTGCAGTGGTTTTTGAGTCCGCCTGCCAATGCAGGGGACGCGGGTTCGGCCCCCGTCCGGGAAGATCCCACATGCTGCGGAGAGGCTGGGCCCGTGAGCCATGGCCGCTGAGCCTGCGGGTCCGGAGCCTGTGCTCCACAACGGGAGAGGCCACAACAGTGAGAGGCCCGCGTACCGCAAAAAAAAAAAAAATTAATTAATCTGTTAAGTCACATGCTTTTTAGTAATTGTATATTGAGTCCCAATGTCTCTAAAGATGATTCTAACAACAGTATCTTAAAGATGTTAGAGACCTATTATCCAGGCCTCAACAAGGCACCCAGGTAGGATCACCAGGTTGTCAGTTCAAGGAAACCAGAATGCAGGAGAGAGATGTGATATTTGTAAAGTAGTTCTTACTGAGCCTTGAAACGTTAGACTTAGTCATTTATTTACAATATGCTTTTTAACACAGAAAGTCTATAAGGCAAGTACTACGGACATACCCACTCAAAAGTCAAGAAAACTGAGGCACAGGACCCCCAGGTTATAAATGGAGTTGATGAGATTCTAGCTGGACTCTGGAGCTGGGAGTTAGCATCTATGCTGGGATGAATATAAGGAACAAAGTTACAGGTCAAGTGTGTGATGGAAGAGATATAACATTAAAGTGTTGCACAGAGATAAGAACAAATGAATTCAAGGTGGCAAGACCATCACTCTAAAATCCAGACTTGAACATGCTGGCCTCTTTCAGTCCTAATCTCTTCTTTCCTTTCTTTCTCATGACAATTTCCTACAACTAATTATGAGGATCCACGTGCTTTCCGTCTCCACCTGGAGAGGGAGTGTGGGATAAGTCCTTTCTTCATTCTGAGTAGATTTTCTCAAGAGCTAAACTCATGTTGAGGCTGGGATTTCTTGCCACTGTCTGTGTGTGGAGCAGCGAACAGGCTCTCAACATGTTGGTAAGAAGCCTTAAACCCAGATTATCGCACCTCTTTCTCCAGAGTGCTCTTTTTGGGTCGGGGTGAAAGGTCATCCTCTCAGACTGGCTAGTTGTACTCAACCAATTACAAGACCCCAGTGTTTCTACAAAAGAGATCTTTAAGATTCCATCAGAAGATTTTTTTGCAACTGACTTACAAAAAGCACAATTAAGCAGATGAGAACATCATTGAAGACTATTTGGTGGAAGAGGTAGCATATTTTAAGTCCTAATATAATTATTAGCAGCAAAAAATATACATTTAAAAATTGTAAGTGAAGTGTTCATTATCTGTCCAATTTTAATAGACTACATAACATCTCCGTTTATTTCATCAAGGCTTAAGTAGAAAAACAGGCGAACATCGTACCATTGAAATGCTAGAACTCAAGAAATCTGAGCAGATACACAACGAAGCAATGCTCAGCAGAAAAGCTCTGGATGGCCTTGGACTCCCAATTGCATATCTTTATTTTTTCTGTTTAACTTGAGGAATTAAAACTGCTCAAAGGAAAAAGAGGTTAGATTTTCCTTTTTTTCTTTCTCTGGGCATCATTCAACCAAGGACAGTGACTTGCTAAGATTCTACCCATTCTTGAAGGGCAACTTTCAAATGTGAATCTTCAGCCTAAGAAGGTGTTGAGTCAGTGTGTTTTGGGGTCAAAAATTGCAGGGCCTATCATGGGTCTAAAATGCCCTCCTTGGGCCTTAATATAATCAGAGGGAATTCAGGTCAACACTTGTGTCATGATGAATAAGTTTATCCACAGCTAATACTTGGCTTCCTTGAGTTTCTTAAGGGCATGACATGTCGTTTTTGAAGAACTCTGCTCTTTTTTTTTTACACAGAAAAATACATCTTGTTGAGAGGGAAACCATTTTGACAAAGAGAATTTCAAAATCGGAAATATATGGTTCATTTTAGGCAATACATTTACTCTATCATCTTTGGTATTTCATCCTACAATAAAACAATCACACTCATCAAAAACACGTCCCAGCAACTTTTAAGAAGTTCTGGATCATAACAAAGCAATGCATTACCATTCTTTAGCTTGAAGTCTGGAAGTTAGCCAGTGCACACCACTATGCTGTGAAATTGGGACACCAGTAATCATTCACTTGGTTTACAAATATTGACTGAGAACTTGCTTTGAGGGCTTGGTGACCTCATGGCAAAGCAGAGTGATGAGGAATCAGCCAGTAAGAAACCTGAGCGTACAATTATGCTGTACAGAGTACAGAGGATTCCAACAGACCAGGACCAATAAACAAAGAGGGAAAAAAGTAAAGAGATTTCAGTTCATCACATATTTTTAAATTAAACCTCCAAAAAAGATCAGGTTTTATATATATACATATATATAATATATAATCTAATCTTTTTTATATATACATATATACACATATATGTATGTATGTAACATGTACCTACATATATATATATATATGTGTGTATATATATATGTGTGTGTGTGTGTATATATATAAAACATTTTCATGGGAAATTTCCAGGGTAGAGACCATACATCTGATGTCACCCCAGGTCCAGAAAGGCAAATAAATGAAGTTGGGGCAGGGACTGTAATGTTCTCATGATTCTTGTAAGCTCAGCTCCTGAACAAAGTGCAGTAAAGTACCACTTCAGATGATAGAGATGTGATGTCTGTATTATTTACATTTTTATTGAGATATAATTGACACAGAACATTATATTAGTTTTAGGCATATGACATAATGATTCAATATTTGCACATATTGTAAAATGATCACATTAGCATCTATCACCACACATAGTTCCAAATATATTTTTTCTTGTGCTGAAACCTTTTAAGATCTACTTTCTTAGCAACTTGCAAAAATACAATACAGTATTATTAACTATAGTCACCATGCTGTACATTATATCCCCAGGACTTAATATTCAATTTTTTTTTTTTAAATGAGGACCTATATTGATTTATTCCAAAGAAGAAGCAAAAAAGCAAAGTCCTTGATCCCATTCCGATCATTGAGAGTTAGCTCTGATAAACCTTAAGAAATAGCTGGTTTACTCAAATCCTTGCCTAATTCTTCAGGAAAATAGGCATTGTGAGTGGAAGAATACAAGAGACCCATCAATGGCCTTAAAGTATGAGCAAATCTTTCACAAACCACATGGAAACATAAGCATCACAATAATTGTGATTATTCACCCAAGTGTTTGTTGAGTGAGTGCCCAGTTTGTGTGAGGTACAATTCTTGGCCCTGGACATACAGCAAGAAATAAAAGACACAAACCTTGTCTTCCCAAAGTTTAGATTCTGGTAGAGAAGGACAGAATAGATCAATTAAGCAAATAATGCTTTGTGGTGTCAGGCAGCGATAGGAAATGGTGAATAGGAGAAAGTTAAGTCAGGGATTAGTCAGGTGGGGGCACTGATATTTTGTGGAGAGTGAAAATAGAACGTTTTTCCAAAAACTTAACTCTTGGGTAGAGACCTGAGTGAAATGTGTCTGGGCCATGGAAACACCCAGGGAAGAACATTTTGGACCAAGGGAACAATAGAGGTAAAAAATTCCCACCCATCCACCACTCATCCCAGCAGGAGTGTTCAAAGCGTATATGAATAACAGAAAAGTAGTATGAATGAAGCAGAGTGAGGCAGGGGGGAAGTGGGCAGCAATTGAAATGAAACTGAGTCAGTGATGAACAGGTAAAAGATTATGAAGTTATTGAAAAGATTTGTTTTGTAAAGATCTGTTGTTCTAATGAGATGAGCAGTCATAGGTGGGTTTTCAGAAGAGAGACAGGATTCCAGAGCAAATCTTAGGAGAGGATTGCGGGAGACCAAACATGCGATGGTGGTTGTGATGGGGATTTGAAACAGAATTACAAGGAAACACCTCCAGAAAAGCCTGAAGTTTCCTCCTTCTCCACGAAATAATCTTTACAAGAACAGGAAGAGTTGCATAGAACTAATCAGAAACTGTGGTAGATATTTGGAAATTCAGTGCCATCTGTACAAAATCCCAGCCAAATGGGTTTCCCACTGCCCCACCCCAGTTCAATGACCCCACACAGGACTGGGAAAGTGGGTAAACAGTTTGGTTCCAAATTCCTTGTGTAGGAAGATTGATATTACATGAGTCAATGAATCTTCACTTCTCAAATTTGCCACAAATGAAAGAACTTCCTCTGCCCCCTCAAAACATCTGGATGCTGCCTGGTGGGCCTCAAATCCAAGTGGAAACATCTGGGTACCAGCCAAGAGGGAGAACTGTGTGGCATCTAAATATGATTTTGCAAAGTTGCTTCAGTAAAAGCATTTTTAAAAAAGGTTTAGCCTTCTATTACGTAAATCTACAGTCTATTTAGAGGTGCTCGTTTATTTTTTCTGACACCATCACCCATGAGCACTGCCCACATCATGGGAAAGAGGCCTGGCTTCATGATAAGGAAATGTAGTGTGTGACCAAGCAGGCCTTTCCCAGTTGATCTATTAACTATTGAACATGTAGCCTTTTTTGTTCTTTCCACCTTGAGTAGTTAGGTCTCCCTCTGCAACTCTGGAAATCTGGAATTCATGGATAATTTTGGCCCTGGCCAATCTGAACTCCCACTCTGCATGCTTTTTGTATGACTGGCTTTCACTCAGGAGGATGGAGAGAAAAATAGAAGCAGCGTGTATTAGAGGGAGAAATGTGTGCATTTGTCATTTTATGCAGTGCATACTATGTTGTCATCACTGTCAAACATAATAAGAGCGCAGCAAAAACACTTAACCACGCATTGATCTGCTCCCCCATCTCCTGTAGGGAACTTGGAGTAACAGACCCACTCCTCATCTGTCACCCCCACCCTCACTCCGAGCTTTAATGCAGAGGGGAGTGAGCTTCCTGTAACTGTTTATTTTGGAAACACTTGAGGAAGCATCTGACCTCAAACTTTCCCATTGTTCAGCTATTACCATAGAATCCTTTGTACAAACAGAAATATCTTATAATAAATGTTAAGTTGAACTTGGGTGGTTTGTGATTGATGATTATTATTATTAAAAAGAAGATATGACTTTTTTTTTTTTTTTTTTTTTTTGCGGTACGCGGGCCTCTCACTGTTGTGGCCTCTCCCGTTGCGGAGCACAGGCTCTGGACGCGCAGGCTCAGCGGGCATGGCTCATGGGCCCAGCTGCTCTGCAGCGTGTGGGATCTTCCCTGACCGGGGCACGAACCCGTGTCCCCTGCATCGGCAGGCGGACTCCCAACCACTGAGCCACCAGGGAAGCCCAAAGATATGACTTTTGATATGTGTTTCTTTTTTTCTTTTTCAAACCACATACTTTCAGCCTTACTACTAGTAATTGCAGTGAGAACCACCATATATTGAATGGCTCACTCCATTACAAAGAACTATACTAAGGGTAATATATATATATATATATATATATGGTACATGGTATTATGTGTATTTTGCAGATAAAGAAGCTGAGATGAGAAAGAAAGAGAGGGAACAGGGCTTGCTTTCAGTCACTCAGAGTGTAACAGACAGGGCAGGGGTGTGAATCCATGGCTGACTCTTTCTGAAGCCCATGTATTCTACCACTGTTTGAGGATGCAAGTTCATGTCTAGAATTGGGAAGACATATTCCTGCTGAATAAATGTGTATGTCTAAGCAGAGCTGGGGAATCTGAACATAACCCCCAAACCCAATGTAGAAACCAGGATTCAAATTACCAGGCTCCCTTGCACCTCCCAAGATGGCACCTGCATGAGACAAACTGGGATGAGAATTTGGTCCAGGCTCCTGGTGGAGCTTCCAGTTTTCTTGGAATGGGTGGCAACATAAGCCTCCAGCTCTGGGTTGCAAAGCTGAGTTCCCAGTGCAGACTTGGCATCCATCAGCGTGGGCAGCAGCTGTGGTTGCAGAAGAGTTCTGAGAGTCTTACTCATGAAGCAGCAATGACAACTGTCTCCTCATGCTGCAGCTTTGTGGCCAGATGTGGGATATGTTTCTGGAAACTTAGCCTCAAATCTGTTTCTCCGGTCCCCCCAATGATTCTATGAGCTACTAATTTCCTTTATTAAATCCATTGTCTGCTTAAACTAGCTAGAGTGGATTCTGTTGTTTGCAACTTATCACCCTGAACAACACAGACAGAGGAAAGAGAGAGGGAATCCATATACTTCCCTGTACTTGCAGCTGTTTCTCTGGTGAGCTGTCATTTTATGCCAAGACCACTTCCACCCCCACCTCCATAGGAACTGCCTTACTCCCTGCAGAGGGGACTGATTCTCTCCTGTGGGAAGTACATCTAACATCGCCCGGCATAGCATGAAGTCAGAAAGCAGAAGCTTGGAGCTGTGATGAGCTTCACTATTTGGGCAAAAAAAGAAAGAGAACCTCAATTTTCCCAATGGAAGCCCCATCCATGATGAATATGGGTCTGTTCTGTTATCAGTAGATTTGAAAACGTGGTTCTTTACAATAATGCCTAAATCCCTGGAAGTGAAAAATGGCAAAATTATACATAATGGTTTTCCACTTCCCTAGAGTTGTGTTTATTTCTCTCTGCTGGTTCCACACTTCCAGATAAATTCAGGCTCCATTTCATTTCATTAAAGCAAAACCTGTTCAGTGTTGTCCTTAGTTGAACAGAAAAACTTTCCACTCAAATGTTACTCTTGTCTAAGAGCAGCAGATTAGAGCCAGAGCTGAGGAGGTGAAGTGTATGGTGGCCTTGACCAAGCCCAAGCAGAAAGCCAAGAGAACCCAAGCACAGCTGATGAGACGAGATACAAGCAGATAGCATGGGCTATCAGGCTCAATGGGAACATCCAGCAGACTGTGGTCCAGGCAGGTGGGTGGGGAATCAGGAAGGGCTTGAGTCCAATACAGGTAAGCAGGTAGGAGGGGGCAATCCAGGAACTCTAACAACAGGTGATAGGTCCTTTTTCTCCCTACCTTAAAGAAGTTATATTGAACACTGTCAAACATAACTTCAAAGTAGCAATGCAAATTTATTCAGGCATAAAGCAACAGAAACTTAAATGTCTTAGAAACCCATAATGTTTCTTTTTGGCCATCAGAGCATATTACTTAATAGTGGATTACTCCAAAGTTTACAAATTCTGTTGCGAGTTTTGTATAACAATCTTCTGTTCTTCCTATCCTGTGTTCTTGGAAAATACAATTGAGGCTGGATACTTGACAAACTAGAATATCTAAACGCCCTTAGGGTAATTCCAAATCACAGTGTCTATGTTAAGCTCCAGCACTCCCACTATGATCTTTTTTATTTTTGTTAATATCCAAAAGGCAAAAATCCAACCCTAAAGACATGTGATACAATAAAAGTCTCAGAATGAAATACAGACGACAATCCAGACTAATTTTCATTTTTTGGAAAAAAGTATTTTTTATGTTTTATATTTCAATATAATTTTTATAGATGTTAACAAGCATAGCAACAAAATCTGCAAACACTTCTACTTTCCAATCTTATCCTATACCCTCCAAACTCTCTCATGTGCATGAAACAGCAAAAAGGAATTTTTTTGATCCGATAACTTCACATCTAAGAAATCCATCTGAGGGAGGAAAAATCATGCAGGCAGCCAAAATATATATGCAAGATTATTTATAATAGCAACAATTAGAAATAACCTACCTATCCAGGAATAAGGAAGTTATTAATCTGTATTATGTAAAACCATAAAAAATACTTACAATGAATATTATGTAATCATTAAAAATAAAAATTTAAAGAATATTTGAAAGTGGAAAAATGTTGATGAAGCGAAAAAGTGACGACATACCAAACTGCATGACAGTGATCCTAATCATGTGTGTTTTTTTTCTTAACTGAATTCATATGTGTTAGTTAAAAAGACTGGAAGAAATAATGCCAAATTGTTTGCACCAATGAACTTTTCAATGAGGTTGTTTTCTCTTCATAGTTTTCCTAATTTTCTTTATTATTATGTAATATTATTTTTATATCATTGGAAAAATCAGTATATACAACTTATAATCACTGAAACAAAACCAAACACTGATCAGGCAACACCTCTTCATTTCCTAACCTGGTTTGAAGTTCAGAGATGTGTTTGGATCCTCTGACCCAAGGTGTATTTACTGGAGTAGTGAGAGGGTGGTACTTGTTACAGTAGGACAAAGTGGAGGATGGGGGTCATAGTGGTGAATAGTCCAAGAAAAAAAATCTTTTATTTTGAAGTTATTTGCTTCATATTCTGAGATCAGCTTCCAGAAGGTAACAGAAATCTATTTTCCCTAAGGATGAGCTAGAAATTACCTCTTGTATTCCTGACAGCCCAGGTCTCTGCCATTATTTCCTTTTGCAATTTCTGCTCTAATCTCTTTGCAAACCCCCCCTTGTTTTGTAAAGATGTTCATTCGTCTATGGGCCTATCTTGTTTGCTGTGTGTTTACTATGACAGTCTCTGTGCCTTATGTGTCCAAACCAAAAGTCTGAGAATTTGGTCTTACCATGGAAAAGAATATTTGAAATTTTTAGTGTCTTAGAAGATCTTATACCTCTAAGTACTCTCTGGATTTAGTTTCAATAAGTTTATTTAATATGAGGCAGATAAAGTTGGTGATTCTCCCGATCATGTTGGTGAAGAATGGTCCAGTTTCATTATCTGTAAAATGAGGAAATGTCTATTTCACAGGGTTTTGGGAAAGAAGGTAATAAGATGATTGTATATAAAGCCCATAACAATGTCTGGCAATGAATAATTTTTAAAAATTTATGGGATAGCTAGTTCCTAGAAGATAGACTGCTTGAAAGGAAGAAAATATATAGTAATGTCAATACAATGTCATGGAATCATAGAGGGGCAGCATAAGAGTGCAGGCTCAAGGCAGATTGCTTGGGTTTGAATTCCTTCCTTGTGAACCAATGATCAAATTAATTTCTTCATACCTCAGTTATCTCTACACGTACAGTTCCTGCTTCATAGGGTTGTTATGAGGATTATGCCAAGCAGTTTGGAGAATGCCTGGCAAACAGTAATCACTACATATTTCTATTCTGACTTGTTTCACAGCAACACAAAGAAATTGCCTAGAATGCAGCACTGCCTGCTCTGTGCAGTTCTCTGGATGCCCAGAGCTATGTGCCCTCTGCAATGTGTTCCCTTCACCCACAGTGGTTCTTTACATGTACATTTGTTTCCTCCGTCCTTAATTAATCAAGTTCCCAGCTGTGCCTTATTCATTTTTGTGTCCCCCAAACTTAGCACCCTGTACGTCACACTCAATGTTTAATATCATTAAAAACAGGCTATAACACTTACCGATTATGAACAATGGATTTTATTAATGTTGGGTTGTTTTTCCCCGTCCCCCTACACAGAAAGTGTACACTTTAGGGAGATTTGTTAGAAAGGACACATTTTCACTTCATACATTGAAAGGTATGAATAAACCTGAATTTAAACTTAATTTTAATAAAAAATCTTTATAAAATTGTTAGAATTTTAGCAATTAAAATTCTATCAGTTACTAATTATAGAAACATTTCCATTATTGCAATCTGAGCCACTGAGAAACCTTAGGTGGAAGCTATTTGACCAGTTATTTCTGTGCTGCTAAGAATATAAACCAATTTCCAACGTCTATAGCTTGTGCCATAAATTCCAGGTACATGGAGCAGAATTCTGTGGGAACACAGCAATGACATTATGGGACTTCCAGGTCTAGAACCTTGGATTCTGGATCAGGGGACCCTGAGGAAGTCACAACACCTCCCCAAGTCTGGTTTTCTTCTTTGCACAGCAATAGGGCTGACAAAGGGATCAAGAATTCAAGGTAAGGTGAAACAGCAAAGACTGAATAATTCTGCAGAATTCAGAAGGTGGCAAATAGCAAGGAGGAGGTGAGGAGATGCCTTTAATTCAATGAGTAACTAAAGTTTATTTTGTTTGAAATTTCTAGATGGATTTTCTAGATGCTTCCAAAACAGTGCTGGCTGTCTAAATTTCCCTAAACAACCCCAAGCCATCCTTAAACTGTTGGCAGAATGGCCGTTCCAGGCAAAGTCGTTTCAAACCCGTTCAGCTCCGCACCACGGACTCTGCCTTCTCATATCAAAGAGGGCTTCCTGCTGAGTTTGTTTACACCATTAAATGTCCTCAAATGTAAAGCCGGGAGAATTTTTCCAGGTGTTCAAATTCCTAGAGGGTGGGGAGAGTGCCAGGCCCTATATTAGATCAATACCACGCTAGAGTGAAAACACAAAGAACCTTTTTCACGGTGTTGCCCCCTCTGGAGATCTCTATTTTGGAGGCAGCCTTGGCAGGGCCCGCAAGGCCGTCTGTCACTCTCCTGTGACACCGACTGCCCAGCCGACCAGGGCGGTCCCTTGAGTTGTTCTGGCGGCGGCCGCGCAGCCCCCGGGCCGGTCCTGAATCCAACCTGCGCAACGGGCAAGAACCCAATTTAAAAAAGGAGGGATGGAGATTCCAACGAGAGCTCCGGGTTGAAATCAGAGCGAGAGCCTGGGTTTCTCCAAGCCAGGTGAAAAGAGCGGGCAAGGTCACCCATTCAGTCACCAGGTGATGCATCTAATTTAAAAGGAGTGTTAACCTTGTTTATACAAAATAACACCAATATGCAGAGAAGCAGTAAATCCATTGTCGTTAAACAGCAGGGAGCCGCTGGCGCTGGCAGCCTGCCCACCAGCGACGTGAACTCCGCTGGCACAGAGCGGGGAGCGCGCGGGCCGGGGCCAGGCCTGCGATGCGCCCGCCTCGCAAGAGAAGGCCGGAGCTGTGCCCTTTCCGTCCTCCAGATGACTCTTTGCATTCTTGTCAAATATATTTAGAGCAAGAGGTGACCACTTAAAGAGAAACATTTGTTAATCACTTAAATGCAGGCGCTTGGCAGCCCTCCAGTTTCACCTTTACAAATATGTAGGATCGGTTTCCAGTTAAACAGAGAACTCCCGGGCAAGTTCTCTTTGCTCTCCGCGTCCCCTCGAATTGACCTCAGGTGAATGTCCCTAGCACCTTATTAATTTTCTAGCCCAGCGGGCTTTCCGGAGTCAATGCCAGCCTTCCATCTGCACGTTGACGGAGATAAATAAATGATGCACGGCGGAGAGAGAAAGAGAGGGATGTTTCTTTAAGCAAGGGGCAGATTCAAGTGAAATGCCTGTTGACTAGGCGCTGGTGTCGACATCCTCCTTGTTGACAACAGCAGCTGTCCCCATTAATGACACTCTGATAACTTGCGAAGGCTGCCCTGCGGGAGGGGGTGAAGCAGATAAAGGGGCCTCTGTTTAAATGGTCCAGTCCTCGACCCTGCTCCTTGTAACTTCCCTTCATCTAACAATCGGTGAAACTGTTCATAAGAGACAAACCCCGGGTGCAGAGATTTTTATTCTCCCACTTTGGGGGCTCACAACCTAAAAGCCGCGGCTGTCCGGGCCAGCCCTTTCCAGAGTTGATGAGTATTCCAGGAGTGGAGGCTGGCGGAGGGGAGAGCTCGGGAGGTTGGGGGGAGATGCAGCTGGTTGGCCAGGTGAGAAGGTCAGCGCTAGGTGTCCTGAAGAACTCTTCCCTTTGTTTGAAAAACACACTTCCCCAAGCCCCAAAGTCGTAGTAAACTAACAAGTCAGGGACAAGGTTGCGGAATTACTCTTCGTTGAGGGCCGATTCAGCATTAGAGGTTAACCACGTAAAAATCACTTTTAATACTTGGAATAATCTCCCTTATAAGATTGTAACGTTGCAGGGGACATTGGCACCCTAACTAACATTCTGATCTTACAGCTGAGAAAGCACATGCTGAGGAGGCTAAGGGGTTTGCCTAAAGTCACTCAGAAGTTTAGTGGCAGGATGGGGGCTGGAACACAGCTTCCAATTCACCATTCTTTTCAGACAGACAGATATATAAAATACTGTACTTACTTTATATCTACATAATATAGTTTTATAATATAATGTATATACATCAGGCTAAGAAGAGGAAATTTAAAGATATATGCATATTCTTTATATAAATATATATATATATATATATATTATAAAATTTCCTCGTTCTATCTGATGCAGTGGGCAGACAGCAGCTATGAATGTGTGTTCCACCCTGAGAGAGAGCCAAAGCCCTCACCTGGCTCAGGTCCCAGTCTGGTAGATTCTTGGGCTTCCCTCAAGACACGCCTCCACCCTGCTTATTTCATGAATAAAATCCATTTAAAGATCAACAAACCTGGAATCTCATAATCTCTTTCACGCTCTAACAGATCAAGCAGACATACCTCCAATAAAGCAAATGCAGAGAACAAATTTATTCCTGCTCTTAGAAAGTGAAAGTGTGAAACAAATGATCTTACTTCCATTCGTCTGTTTTGTCACCTATAGGGTCATCTGGTACCCAACTCGAGATTTTTGAGAGGGGGAAAAAATAAATAAATACAAGGCAGGCAAAGTATTTTGAGATGTTCAGAAGAGAGATGTTAACATCTCTGTTTGATCTCTGTGATTTCCTCAGGAAAGTTCCTTACAATATTTTTAAGGATAAACTACTGTCCTGCAATACAGTGGCCTACAATAACATGAGGTTTATCGCATATTTCCAAACTGTATTGATTCCAATTTTCCCTTGATAGCAAGGTATTATAAAATTGTTCTTTCTACAAAATTTAAATTCAGATTATAATCTCTTTATGGTATTTTCTTAACTATCAGTTGTGCCCCCCTAAAGGCATGTGTTAAAGTCGTAATGCCCACTACCTCAGAACGAGAACTTATCTGGGGACAGGGTCTTTATTTACAGAGGTAATCAAGGTAATGAGGTCATCAGGCTGGGGCCTAATCCAATATGACTGCTGTCCTTATACAAAGAGGAAATCTGGACACAGAGATCCATAGAGAGGGAAGAAGATGTGAAGAGACATAGGGAGAAGATGCATCCCTATGGCCAAGGGAAGAGGCCTGGAACAGAACCAAAGCTGCCAACACCTTGATTTTGAACTTCCAGTCTCCAGAACCCTGAGACAATAAATTCCTTCTGTTTAAGCCACTTAGCCTTTGATGCTTTGTTACAGAGCCCTAGAACACTAATATACCAACTAATTTTAACCATCTCAGTAACTTTAAATATCCCCTAGAATCAATACTTCAAAAACTACAAAACAAATTTAAATGACTTAAAATTATTTTTACACTGTTCTATGTAATGGGAATACTAACAGAACTAATACTCATTATACATCTACTATGTCCAGGATAGGATTTGCAGAACTTTGTATATATTTTTGTTCATTTTACATGTATAGCCATGCTTTCAAAATAAAATTTTATCTAATTCAATCGAAGCATATTTTGTGCAGTAAGAACATTTACAGTAAACATGAGTAATTTAACTGAGTACCAATTAAGGGGATTATACCTTGCTCAGCATATTTCATTAAATTATGTATCATAGGAGGTGGAATCATCTCTACATTATGAGCAACGATACTTGTTGAATTCTTCTCCAACATTTCACCCACGTTTTTGATGTGCAACGTAATTGACTGTTGAAAAGTTTATAGTAGGTTTTGTCAAGGACCCTGTTGTGAACAGAGATTATAAATAACCACACAGTAAGTCAAGCAGGTTTATCAAGTAAGCGCTCTGTATAAAGTCCTAGAAGGAGGAGAGGAAAATGTAGAGGATCCACCTCCTATCTTTGGGTAACTAAGAGTCTAATTGGTAAAAAAGGCCAAAGGCAAGTCAAGAAAGTGAATTAAAATTATACTTACAAATAATATCTCATCATTCTAAAAGAAAACAAACTCAGGAAAAGGAACCATAGATCTTGTATGCCTGCAATGCTAGTCCCACTTTATACCTGTTGTGTAAGCTTAATTGTTAAAAGGGCTTTCTTTTTTTATTTTTAAAAATTTATTTTATTGAAGTACAGTTGATTTACAATGCTGTATTAATTTCTGCTGTATAGCAAAGTGATTCAGTTATACATATATATATTCTTTTTCATATTTTTTTCCATTATGGTTTATCACAGGATATTGAATATGGTTCCCTGTGCTATACCATAGGACCTTGTTGTTTATCCCTTCTATATATAATAGTCTGCATCTGCTAATCCCAAACTCCCAATTCATCCCTCCCCCTTGACAAACACAAACCTGTTCTCTATGTCTGTGAGTCTGTTTCTGTCTTGTAGAAAAGATCATTTGTGTCATATTTTAGATTCCACATATAAGTGATAGCATATGGTATTTGTCTTTGTCTGACTTACTTTGCTTAGTATGAAAATCTCTAGGTCCATCCTTATTGCTACAAATGGCATTATTTCATTCTTTTTTATGGCTGAGTGGTATACCATTGTATATATATACCACATCTTCTTTACCCATTCATCTGTCAGGGGACACAGATTGTTTCCATGTCTTGGCTATTGTGAATAGTGCTGCTATGAACATAGAGGAGCATGTATCTTTTTGAATTATAGTTTTCTCTGGATACATGAGGAGGGCTATCTTTCACTCCTCAAAATGTCCAGATTTTAATGAAAAAGTCTGCAGTCACCCTGAATCAGGGTTTCTCAACCTGGGCACTATTAACATTCTAAGCTGAATAATTCTTTGTCGTGAGGGCTGTTCTATACATTGCAGACGTGGCAATATCTCTGGCCTGTACTCACTAGATGCCAATTGCAATGCCCTCACCCAGTTTGATAACTAAAAATGTCTCCAGACATTGATAAATGCCCCTGGGGGTAAAAGAACCACTGTTCTAACCCAAGATTACATAAAGGTGAGGAGGGGGTATGGTACAGGAATGAGGATTAAGCCAGGAAAAACTATCTCAGGAAGGTTAGATTTCAACATCCGTAGATAAGGAAACTGAATTGGCTGAAGAAGGGGGACATTCTGCATTTAAAAGGAGGAAAATGGAAAAGAGTAGGTTGAGAGTCAGAAGTACAAGAGAAGGCAAAGATTGGGACATTAAACAGGTTAACCAACCTGTTTACCAAGCTACACCTATATCTATGTACCCCTCGACAACGTTTAAATAATAATAAGTTGCTAAAATCTCTTAATTCTTGGGGGTCCACAATCCTTGACATAGTGCCCCAGAATTAGTCTGGTTGCATTTCTTAGCTTCTTTAATATAAATAGAGGAGCAGAGGGTGATAATCCTCCCCTCCCCCAATTTTTTCCTGAGAGAAGAACAATTGAGAGCATGAAAACAATAATACTAGCAGCAGTTTATTTGTGCCTTCTGTATCCCAGACCTTTTTCAGACATTATCTGATTTAATCCCCTCAAGACCTTGGCAAAGGCAGTGTTCACTTCCCTGGGGCTCAGTTTCCTAAACTGCGGAGCGAAGGTTGGTGGCATCACACATATAGTGTCCGGTCCATGACTTGAATCCAGATCCAGCGACACCAAGCCCGTGTGTGTTGACCTTGTCGCACAGCACGAGCTGGCAAGACAGGAGGCAGAGGATTTCCCAGTTGAGAGGAACTCAGCCAGCTTAAAGACAAGAACAAAATGATCATTCTTTATACAGAAGCTCTAAAAAATGTGAGAGGGTAGTAAGGCTCGCTCTTCTTTACATCACATTAACCTTTAATGATCGCAAGTGTCCTAATTCATCAAAATGAAGTGATCATCCTCTGGTTTATTTCACTAGGTTGTTAGGCAATCATTTTGGATTAGGAGTTTCTAGACTGCCTGATGTTTAATAGAAGTATAACAATATGATTCTGAATCCTGGTTGTGGTGAAATCCCTCAAAATGAAGACTTAAGCTTTTAATTTTTGTTTAAGACTCTCCCAGGTAAGGATATTCAATATCCAGAGGCAGGCTCTCTTCCCAGCTCATTTCATTCTTAGTTCTTCACTTAGTAAATTTAGCTTGCACTTGCAGCTGGGAGGAAGTCATCTGGTTGAGGAAAGACAAAGTCCTCACAGCTCCAGTCTTGAAAAAAGAACTTTCATTTAAATGTAGTCACATGTGATTTGGACAAAGGAGAATTATTAATACCTTCCACAGAGTGAAGTAGGGTGTCAGCTGGGTCAGAAAGTATGCTTTTTGTCTGTCCGAGTTGAACAAGCATGATGTCTTACAATAGCTATCTCATTGTATCCACCCCCGAAACCCAGAGATAGATGTTTTATAACCCCAATACAGAGTTGGAAAAGGGGAAGATCAAGAGAAATTAAACAACTTGCTTGAGGTCACATGGTTGGGAAATAACGTGGTCACAGTTCAGACCCAGGTCTACCTGACCCCAGAGCCTCTGTTCTTTCCACTAAGACAAGTAATTCAAGGAAAATGTAACTATTTAGCTTAAGAAAATGAGGAGATCACATTTCCAGCCTACCCCAGAGAAGACAAGGTGAACCTTGGGTCAAAGGAGTGGTACTGAGATTTTCAGGTTCCCAGGTTGAGGCTCCAGTCAGCACCCTGCCGTGCACCTAAATACCACACCCTCTGAGAAAAGTAGCTGTTGAGCCTTACCTTCTTGTCTCAAAGACTTAATGACTCTTTACCCTCAGGATGTCAACATCATGCTAGACTGTGGCTTTCAATGATCATTTCCAGCATACATGATATTGCAGAATGTTCAATGGGAAGCAGACGAGTTCCCTGGGATCTGAGCACAGGCTTTTTCTCTTGCTCATGTTCCCCTGCGTGCCATCAGCCAGGACCCTCGGGCTGGACACAACCTGTTTCCTGGATGGGTCACCTGTCCACATGCTCTGCAGCCATGTAGAAGGACCCAGCAGCGTAAGCTATGAGGGAGCAAAGAAGGTGGAGGGTTTCACGGGCTTCCCTCTTGGCCCTCATTCCTCTGTTCATTCAGTGCTCTGGGAGAGGATTTGCAGTAGGAAGGAAGACCCACTGGTTCTGTTGCTACAGAAAAATATGAGAGTGAGGGAGGATGGGGAACACATGAAGAAGCTCATAAACTTCCAAATCACTTCAACAAATACTTATCTGCCATCACCTGAGTGACAGATGCCCTTCTAGGAACTGGGGTCACAGTTGTGAATGAAGCAAAGTGCCCCCATGCAGCTTATATTCCTGCAGGTCAACGAGAAGATCCAGGAGCAAATATAGGAGGTCAGAGGATGATATGGGTCGGGGAGGTGCAATGGTCTATAGTGTCTTCACACAAGACCTTTCCAAGGAGGAGACTTGAGAGCAGAAAACCAAATAAAGCACAGGAATGAGCCACAAGGATATCTGGGAAAAGAACGTTCCAGAAAGAGGGAACCACTAATATAAATCCCCCGAAGGAAGCCAGTGTGGAGGAGAGAAAGGAGGGTATAACAGGCAGTTGAACTACTGGGAAATCTACATCATGAATTTTAATTCTATATCGTATTCCTTGTAGAAATAAACCATATTTATTAATTCCTCTGTTGACATACATTCAGGTCATTTCCAGTTATTCACAATCACAAGCTATGATGCCCATGCTAAGGTTTCTTTTATGTACATATAGGGAAGTAGAATTGCAGATCACAATGAACACACACCTTCAGCTTTGTTACATGTTGTCAAATTATTCTCCACCGGGGTTGTTCTAATTTACAGCCCCTACAATGGTATATGAAAACTCCCTTTTCCTCACATTTTCTCTAATATTTGGTGATACCAGGTTCTTCTTTTTTTTTCATTTTTGCCAATCCAATGAGTTTGAAACAATCTGTCTATGTCATTTTAATTTTTGCTTCCCTCATTACCAAGCAAAGGCAAGGAGTACATTTTTTTTCAAATGTTTCTTGTTGATTCAGGTTTCCTCTGTCATGATTGACCTTTCATATCCTTTGTTCATTTTGCTATGGACTATTTCTCTTTGATTAACTTGTAGAACTTTTTACTATATTCTTGATATGAATTATTTATTTTTTTTATTATTATTTAAAATTATTTAACACTAATTAAAAATGTTATCTTTGAATGTAGGATTTCAAAAATATTTGGGGTATCTGTAAACAAAGAGAAGAGTTATCATAGAAGGGTTTTAATTTAATTTAATCAGATTCATTAACCTTTTTAAATTTGCACTTTCTGTACTGAAAAAAATTATTGCCTCTCATAATGTCATAAATGTATTCTCTTCCATTTTTGTCGAAGAATTTTAAAGCTCTGCTTCCTGATTTTAGTATCTGAAGTTTTTTATATATGTATATGTATAAGATATCTGTATCTATTTTCTTTCATATGGAAAGCCCATTCTTTCCCATTGGTGTGTAAGACCACCTCTTATCCACTGCCCATGTCTATGTGGGTTTGTTTCTAGGATTTTTTATTCTACTACCTGTGTATCACCAGAACACAATTTTGAATGTGATAGCTTTAAAATAACTCCATATCGAATGGATATGTGCTGCTTCTTTACTCTTACTCTTCAAGATCACCTGAGCTACTTTGGGCCCTGATTTTTCAAGATGCATGAGCTAGTTCCATATGCATTGACTAGCTCTGTGGGAAAAGAAAAAAAACTTTTGAGGTTTTAATAAAAATTTTTGATTAGTTTTGGGAAAATTTATATCTTTAGGAAAATAAATTTTCCATCTATGAAATATATATCCATTATTGAAGCCTTTGTGTGGGTCCTTTCAATATTATTGTATAATAGTCTCCATACAGGTCATCCATTTATTTTCTTGAATTTATTCTTACACACCTGGTGGGTATTGGGCATGGAACCCTTTAAAGATTCCATTTTCTGATTGGTCATTGCTAATAGTTAGGGACACAATTACATACGTTAATATTTAAATATTGACCTTGTATCTGTCAACTGTCTACGATCCTGATAATTTTTTCACTCCAATAATTAAAGTTCATATTTCCTTTCCCGGGGGTCTAGGCAAGTCATGTGCTGCCTAGGACCTAGAGAGGGTAACAGGGGAGCTCATTGTCTTATTCCTCACTTTGAAGGGAATATTCCTCATATTTTACATCAAACATGATTTTTCCTTTAAATGTTTGTAGGTTTCTTTATCAAAATAAGAAAGTTCCTTTTGTTTCCAAAAAACTCAAGGAATTCTGATACACTTGTGGAAATTTAATTGCCATTCCTGGACTGGAATCACTCAGGTAATGAACGTGGTCCTTTCTCCACCAATACAATGATAAATACTAACAATATAAACGTCTACATGTTCATACTATTTATAGAGGATATACTTGTTAATTGCTCTTCTGTGGGCTAATATTTGAGGTTTAGCAGTGGAAGAATGTAGGATTTTCTATAAAAACAGTCTCTTTGGGTTTAAAATAGTCTCTTCTGAGCAGCATCTCTAGTATTTAGCTTTAGATTCCTAGAGTAATGGAACTCTGTCTCTTGTCTCACAAAAGTAATGTTGAGAGCTCAAAATGTAGAAAATTATCTACAGAAAATTACCAGAAAATTCTTACAAAAAGTATGAAACTAGTAGACCATACTAAACTCAGTTTTCAAATCTTTTATTCTTACCAGCATTTCATAAATAACTTGGGATTTCAAATGGCCTGTCAAAGTGATATGCACATTTCTAGATTAATTTATTTGAAATGAGTGTATTTTTCGAGAACTTTCTTGATAGGTCCAAAACTACTCTCAAGACTTTATTTTGTTTCCTGTTTTACTATTAATCACACTTACTTTTCTAATGGTGAGAAATATGCTTTTAACTATATATAACTGAAATTGAAAAATGATATAATAATTTAAAATCTTTCAGAAATGCAATACAAACTATTTGAAGGGGTTGGAGGGGGTGGGTTGAATTATTGGAATATACCAGGATAATCCACAGATTCTTAGTTATCCAAAGAAATAACTAAGGAAATAACGTACCTTCAAGGGTCTCAAGGATTAGAACCAGACACAGGATGCTATTTTCTCTCTCTCTCTCTCTCTCTCTCATGTCTTCCATTCATCCATCATATCTCTCATCTCCGCTTCTCTCTCTGAGCCTTCCTCCAGTAGTGGAGAACACGGATGCCCTGTATAATATTTGAGAGGTCCGTAAGACCACCCTCGAGTTCAATAATTTACTAGTAAGGCTCGTAATTCTGAGAAAAGCCATTATACTCAGAGTTATGGTTTACCACAGTGAAAAGATACAGAATAGAAACAGCAAAAGGAAGAGGCACATAGGGCAGGGTTCAACACATGCCAGGCATGGAATCATGTGTATAGCCCATATTACCCCAGTGACCATGTGCAGCAACATGCACAGAATACTCCCAAACTGGGAAGCTCACCCAAGCTTTGTTGTCCAGAGTTTTGATTAGGAGTTGACTATCTATAGACAGGGTGATCATACACAAGAATAATCTTAGTCTCCAGCCCCTCTAGAACTTGAGGTGGCACCACATGACCCAAGACCATCCACCAAAAATTATACTGTTAGCATAGGCTATCTGGCCTGGCTGAAGACTCCTAGGTAAAGAAAGATGCTCGTACCAGGCAGGACATTGCAAGGGTTTAGAGACTACCTCCCTGGAGCTGGGGGCAAACAGCCAAACTTTTCTTTGGCCAAGGTTAGTCCTTTACTGTACATCCTGAGTCATGGAGAAGAGCTTTAACAAACCAGGAAGGAAAAATTTTATTCCCTGTTAGTTGCAGTTAAAACAAAAAAAAACAAGGAAGAATTCTGATACGCCCAGCTTGGAACACCATTGTTTATAAAATGAGGAATATGACCAGCCCAATTTGTGCCATGTGTTCAGCTTTGAAGTCAGAGAACTGGATCATTTACCAGAAAAATTTCATGTTTGTCAAGGAAAATAACCACAACAATTATTACAACAACAAACCTAGACATTAAAAAGGAAAAAAAAAAAGGCAATAATTTATTATCTTGTTCTTCTTGTTTTGAATTAAGTTCTGTTTGCTGAATCCAGGGGTCCATTGATCTAAGGCAAGTAGGTCTTCTCTTATGTTAACTAATTGTATGATACCAGAAATATCCAATCAATTCCTTCATATTTATATTATCAGTGGGAAAATATATATATAAGTCAAAACAGCTGAGTGAGATTTTAATATTTTTTAATTTTTGCCACTCTGGCTAAAACTCAGACAGTTTTCAAAGTTTTTATTTTGCATGCTCTGATTCCTATTGGAGATATCATTACTTCTGCTGAGAACCAAAATTCCAGTTTTATTATTATAAACCAAAAATATTATGAGTTTTAAGAAAACAGGAAATTATTAGAAATTTGGATTTTAAAAAATGTTATCACAAATATCCTTTCATAG
Organism: Monodon monoceros; assembly: GCF_005190385.1. NCBI lineage: Eukaryota > Metazoa > Chordata > Mammalia > Artiodactyla > Monodontidae > Monodon > Monodon monoceros. The sequence continues at coordinate 46,482,807 of NW_021703778.1, forward strand.
CAATTACTTAAATTATTACACTATGATTTAATTCTGTACTTATTCCTGCTTTTATAGAGAATAAATCTTAATATGGAAAAAGCTGGATATTGGCAAGTTATAGCAAACTGAAAAGAAATATGTCCTTAAAAGCATTCTATTAAACCCATTTCCTGTAAACAAAACAACTCCAGATATTCCTTGAAGTGATTACCCAATTAAACTCTGGAAATAGACATTCCTGAGATTTCTTTTTATTCCTGACTTGGAAAAAATATCTTAGATTCAATAGGGAATCATAGGACATAGGTCTGTGACACCTATGATTTTAGCTGAATTCACTGATAAACTAGTTGCAAAGTAAATTACAACACAAACAAAACTATCTCCCAGGGCAATGTACTTGGCATACTGCAAACTTAAAAAATAATAACAATAACTATTATAAATCATCTAGCATCACAACAATGCAATTTTGACATGCTTTTCTTCACAAATGTAGAAAATGCCTGTCAAAGAGCACCATACACATGACCCAGGGCCATAGGTAACAGGTGACAACGGAGAAATCTGAATTCAAGGCTCACTCCAGAGTGTATGCCTTAGTCAAGTAACCTGAGAAAGACAAGGTTACCTCATGGAATCATCATCGGTCTCAGACTCTCCTTCAATACTGGTTTTATACTATTCACTCTCATGTCAATGCTTTCAGCCATCAAACTGACTTTTCCTATGCTCACCTGTCTCCCGTGATTTTCTACGGTTTCCTAACTCCATGCCTTGAAGCATGTGGAAACTGGTGCCATGGGGAAAGTGGAGAGAAGGAAGGAAGGAAAATTTTTGCAGCTGGAGGGGAGAGTGTAATCCCATCCAGCCATTCTTTAAGACTCAGGTCAAATCTTAACCTTCTACCCAAGGCTTTGATTGGGGAGTGCATGCTGTTGACCACGTTGCCAAAGACCTGCCACGCTCTGGTTGGCAGACAGCTGGGATCTCACCATCCGTGGTTCCCAAGTGTCACGAATGCTAAGCCTCATCTATCCCAAGACTGGACAGTCCTCCGTCAGGACAGCCATACACCAGAAACAAACATCATCTATGGTCACTGTTTAATTTAGACCTTGTTAGCAGTAAAGACATTTCTGATAACATTTTTTAAACCATCTAGTTATTTGTACATTTTCAAGAAGTTGTATATTTTTCTTAACTGCTTAAGTTCAATTGTTGCTATTTATCTTGAAGTAAGACTAAATATTTTAGAGTTTGGAATGACAAGCTGATATGCTCTGAATTCTTTTACCTCGCCAAATTCTCATTTTTTATAAGGATAGTGTTTGCAAATTTATTTTGGAAAGGACAGTTGCCTCAGAAAGTCATTCTAGAGCTAAGTGGATTTCTAAAGCCTATGTTATTGTTAGGCTGTCTAATCCTTTTTCCAATTCCCTGATGGTCAGGGAATGTATAAAAAAACAGAAAAAATAAGCAGGTCTAAGACATGCCAAAAATAAAAACTTAAGGTTTCAAGTCTTTATAGATTGTCTCTCTTCTTGATGTTTTGAAAAAGTTTTAATTTGAGAAAGAAAAATAATTCTATCGCCAGTGATATTTTAGGTTCATGAAGGGACTTTTTTATACAGTGCTCAAATGACTTTTCATTTAGTCTCAAGATACTTAAGTAAAAATAAACAGATAACAATAATATATTAGCATGTTTCTCAAATACTCACTATGCCTCAGACACCTGACCCATACCATTTCATTGAATCCCCACTGAAAGGCAATTTTAATCACGTTCTTGCAAATAAGGAACTGAAACACAGAGTGATGGAGGAATTGGTTAAAGCTGCACGGAGATGGTCAAGATTTGAACCTGGGTTGTGTGTCTCTAACCTTAAACACTGTACTGTGGTGATTATGCCAAGAGGGCTTATGACCAGGGCAGCTGTGGGGAGTGCAGTCTAGAGCGAAGCTCCAGTCTCCCTCTCCACCTGACCTCACACTATCAAAGGTCACCAGACTGTTCTCACCCATCTGGTTCCTGTCCATTCAGGATAGGATGAGAGATGCACTGCTATTCATGTTAATCTTGCTTCAAATACTAGATACACCTGTAATTGCAATAAAACTGTCCTCTTTATTTCATTTTAGGTACTTAGAATTAGAACTTCTTTTTCGAGACATGAATTGAACATGAAACATTGTATCTTCAGGCCATAACTGATACCGCTAGTAAAAGGGTTACACTGCTCATCTATTTCCAGTTTAACATTTTCTTAATTTGGTCTACATAGGATCACAGAATTTGGAGTTTTGAAAGAGAGCTCTTAGATTCATTCTGTTGGTTTCAGTAAAAGTGATCCAAATGGTTAAGAATTTACTAGTCCCTTTAGGAGATGTTTTATCACTAGCTATAAGTTGTGTTATTTTTATCATGATCTATATAACCAAGGTTATTCTTAAAGTATACACAGACTTACCATCTGCGATCAGATTTTCTCCATATACGTATCCACTCAGTAGTTGTTTATTTCTACCCCAGATAAAAATGGCACCACGTGTTAGGTATATGGTACACGTGTCACAAAGTTTTCCAAGTCTGTGCATTTCTCTGACTTCTGGCATGAGACAGACTCAGGTGAAATCTCTCCCCTAAGTGCAATCTTGTAAACAGGTGGGAGAATTATCAGCTTCATCTCTAAACACCAGTTTTATAGTTTAGGCTTGCAGACCCCAGCTGCTCCCTCAGTACGAGTCTGTTGAAATGATAGAAACCGCCAGTAAATCTCAAACTCTACTGTTTCCAAAATATCTTTGGAATGTAACATGTTTTGAGTTTAATAATAATGAAGTAGACTCTTAGATTCAATACCATGTTGGAAGAAATACTTAAGTAATGACAACAGGTATCATAGACCCACAACACAGCCCCACATCCTGATTCATTTGTCTTTGATGTAGTCATTTTAAAAGCCATTAAATCATGAAGAGCTCTACTAGGCAGAAATGTGAGTTGCTGGATTAATGCTTCCCAAGGAGAAGATCTCATTTCTGGCCCTAGGTTCCCTCCTACACATCTCCAGGATCTCCTTCAGGATTTCCCAGGGCTTTTCCACTGGTGTGTACACATAGGAGGGTCTCCAGGTCAAAAGCAGCACTGGGAGGGCAGGGAGCTAGAAAAGGCCACAAGACAGATATCAGCCCACCTGTCTCTCAGGGCTCAGATCCAGGAGGGGCAAAACCATGGGCCCAGAAAGAGCCTCGGACTGCAACCGCTCTGTACTTCACTTTACAGAAGAGGAAATAAAGGCTCTGGGAATAGATCCCTGGCCATGGCTCCACTAGAGTCCAAATCTCTGGGTTTCTTGTCCAGTACACTCATTTATAACAGTGGCCCCCAAATTGGGGTCCTCATAGCTCTTAAGAATTCCCAAAGGTAGCGATGGAAGCCCTACCATTATTTCCTACATTTTGTAAAGCCCAGGAAACTCCACGTTTATCTTCAATTAAGCCACACAGTGTACTTAATAAATGCAGTGGGATATTTTTCAATTAATGATATTCATGAGGAGTCAGAAGCAGATAATTAAAGGGGTCCTTGATTAAAAAGAAAAGTCAGGAACACTTGCACTACAGCCTAAAACACGCTCTGAAGAGCTATGGGGGGAACACGTGTTTGCATGCACATAATTTACGTGGTCACATGAGCGGATGTACGTGTGTATGTGCCAACTTTGCAGGGTGTCAATATCCATTCAACCTGCGGTTGATATGCCGGCAGCTACTCCTTTTAGGAGAATGCATTTGTCTGACTGAGGTGACAATCACCTCAGCAGAAATAAAAGGAAAGGGATGGGGAGAAAAAGAACAGACAAAGAAAGAAAAACAAAAGAAGGTCTAAGAATTATTCAGGCACATACTTTCTTCTCTTTAGCTTTATGATAAGACCTGACCTAACCTAAGACGTGGAGATTCAGTGGCAGAGCAAGGAGATTTGGGATAGGGCTGGAGGAAATGGTTTCCCTACCTTGCAAATGGAGAAGGAAAAGAAACCAGTTGTTCTTTTTCAAAAAGGATATATGCAAACAAGGAAATCTCGGGCATCTCCTAGTCAGCCAGATCTATGCATTCAGTTTGCCGATGCCTAGAAGGGAGATGGATTGAGAAATGGGACACATGATCTGGATGTTTGCTGATTGTTCTTTATCTACAGTATCAACAAATGTGATCTCTTGTACTCAACATGTGCTGCTTCAGGGACTGCTGCATGGAAGGGACCCCAGTGCCACTGGCTCTCCTGTGAGGCCCACGTTTGGTTGGCATGGTGTTCCCGAGCAGATGACCCCAAACCATCCTGCCAGAAAAACAGTATGTGCATTGTGTCAGTAGTTTAGGGGGTGGCTTTGCATCCCAGAATTCCAGCTGAGAAGTTTGGGTCCTATAGTTCCATGCCTGGAAAATAAATAAATAAATAAATAAATAAATAAGTAAAACAAAAACGTGGTTACTACAATTATTTGCATCTTTTTATTTTTCTAGGATTTATTCATGAATAGCAAAACAACACAATTTTTGCAGGAAATTGAGATTTAAAAGAATTAATGCTTAGGGGCTTCCCTGGTAGCACAGTGGTTGAGAGTCCGCCTGCCGATGCAGGGGACACAGGTTCGTGTCCTGGTCCGGGAAGATCCCACATGCCGCGGAGCGGCTGGGCCCGTGAGCCATGGCCGCTGAGCCTGCGCGTCTGGAGCCTGTGCTCCGCAACAGGAGAGGACACAGCAGTGAGAGGCCCGCATACCGCCAAAAAAAAAAAAAAGAAAAAAAAATTAATGCTTAGAATTTTAGTGTTAGAATTTAATTTTTCCAGATAACTTTTCTCAGTACCAAAGAACCCCTTTTTCAAAGGAAACCTTAGTCAGAGCCTCAGTATACGGCAAAAACAAAGAGCCAGGGCGGCTTATGGAGGGATGGTGCATCCTCACCCTCCCTCTCCCAGCCTTCCGAGGCTCAGAAGAACAGGCTTTAAAAGCTGCTAAAGTTGGGATTAACATACATACACTACTGTATATAAAATAGATAGCCAACAAGACCTACTGTATAGAACAGGGAACTAACTATGCTCAGTATTTTGTAATAACCTATAAGGGAAAAGAATCTGAAAAAGAATACATATACGTGTAAAACTGAATCACTGTGCTAACACAACATTTTAAATCAACTCTACTCTAATAAAAAAATAAATACAAATAAAAGCTGCTGAAAGACACTGTCAAACACTGTCAAACAGAAAATATCCCCTTCAAAGATACCCATTTATATTTTTATCAAGCATTTACACCTAATGTGAATAAAGGCAAAATTAGGGAAGCTTGCGGATATTACATAAATAATTACTTCTGGGTCAGGTGCTCCCATGATGGATGGAAGTAGGAAGAGGCTGTGCGGTCCCTGTTTCTCTGTGAGGAGTCCCAGCTTACCGTTCAGTTTTAACAGCATTGATTGAGCCCCTAATATTGCAATAAATCCTAGGGACGTGTAGCTGAAGCCCAGAAGAATCTTGTTTAGCTAGCAGTATAGCACTAGCTTCTAGGTCAACCCCGGACCTCATGGGACAAGGAAATAAAAAGCCACATGCCCTGTCATATAACAGTTCCCCCAACTCTAGGATGTTCTTACCAACCCTGAACAGACTCTAGACATTATTCCCCAGAGGTTGCCCACTAAGCCCAAAGGTTGCCACCAGCCCACAGATGTGCCTTGTTTGATTTTCACAGTGTATGATATGATATGTGAAATAAAATGCACATATAAGATAAGCTGTATTTATAAAATAATATGTGTATATATAAAATACTATGTATATATAATATGCATGTATAATATATGTGATTTTTTTAATCTAGAGATTTAATATTTTAAAATTATAAAGTTCCAAGTCAAGGCCCCCATTTTCACATGAAAACAGCAGACTGAAGCACAACTTCTCCTGCAGATGTGTAAACACTGTTATGTTTGCCTCCCCAAAGCAGTTTCACTCATTGCTTTTGTGAGGATTAAACAAAATAATATATGTAAATGACATTAAAATGTCCCTGGCACATAGTAGGTATGCAATAAATGGTAACTATAATATTATCATTTGTTTATTTGCCTTGCCAGGTGAGGTATTTTGAGTTTTAACCCTTGTTTTTCACCCAGAGTCCTTTAGAAACCACTTGTGAATTTACATTTCCCACATCTTAAACACCATATATTGTCTGGGGTCTGTTTAGTTCAGTCGATTTCCAATACAAGAAAGTAGAACATATGTGAACTTTTAGAGGAGAATGAATGACTACATTGTGTTTTTTTAAAAATAATAACTTCCTGAGGTTTTATGAAAGAAAAATATGGATGGTAGAAATGGTGTGGAAGCCACTTACATTCTCTCAGAATTTGTGCTCCTGAGAGAGCTAAGTCCAGGGACTGTCCAACTGCCAGAACTTTCAAGTACTTGGACCAGGCCTGGGTCAAATGGAGATGCTAAACAAGATGCTGAATTCATTAAGGGCTTGTCCTGAATCCTGAAAATGGTGCCAAGGGAGCCATGAGAGGTGTGGCCACAGTAGAAATATGCAATCAAGTGGAAAGTTCTGGCAGTACCAATGGCCAAATGATTAAGGCCAAAGATATTTCCAACCCATCCAATAATCCAAACAGTAACCAAAAATGTTGCCTCTGCTATGGAGAAAATATAGTAAAACAGTGCAAAGAAGGGTGTATCAGTCTGCTTGAATGTGATCAGCCAACTCAAATACTTTTTGGATTTAAGCAAGGAGAGAACAAAAAATAAGTCTAAATTTATAACTAGTAAAATTATCTCTGCATGTAGCTATTTTTTTAAAACTTCCCAAGACAAGCTGTAAAATGAACATATAAATGAATGTAGGTGTGTACTCAGATATGAGTATTGTTTCTATATATATAAATATATCTATACATATAAATATATTCAGTATTTATTAAATGCATAGGTGTCAGGAATTTAAAACACAAATTACGTGATAATTCTGTAAATCCTCAAAGACTGTTCCTACAAAAAGAAGATTCAGTAGTGGGGCTGCCTGATTGAGGACCAAATGTAATGTGAATGTTCCTCATATTCTCCCAAAGAGTGGTAAATTCCCTAAACCAATCCTACTGGAAAATGTGAGGGGGAGGGGAGAAATTGGAGCTGGTAGAGGTGACAAAATGGCAAGGAAGTTGGAAGGAGTTGTAAGTTCTCTTAGGAAACTGGGAAGAAAACTCAAGTTGGACTCAACTTGAACTCCTTTCCCACCGTCACCTTCCCACCCCCAGAGGATGGATCTGCTGTAACATCTTTCCTTCTAGCCCTAAGCACATTAGGACTCTGCATGGTCTCTTGAAGGTTTCCAAGTTATTTGCCCCACATGTCTTCAGCTGAATGGAGACTCAACGTGGTGAAACCTAGGGGAAGAGGATCAGCAAGACCAGGAAATCAATCAACCCATCTGAGCTGTCTCTGCTGAGACATCAGGCAAACAGGTCTAGAGAAGAAAAGGAAAGCAAGCTACTAAGTTGCACTCCCAGCACTCATGTTCTTATTTTTCTTTCCCAAAAGATGGTGAGCCTTAATTATTTTCATATCCTCAAATTGAAGTCCATAGTATTTGCTCAATTAGATGTTTGAGTGATTGTGCAAACTTAACTTGGGGGCCCTCTGGGGCCTTATTTTAGAAAGCACAATGGCATACCATTCACGCCATTCCTTCTCAGCTCCTTTTGCTGGATCCTCTTCCCCTATTTTATCTCCAATTGCTGGAAGAACCCTGACTTTCTTCTCTTCTCCGACTATATTTTTATTCACCCAACGTTCTATCTCTACATTTTCCTTCTCTACTGAGCTCCAGATACATGTATCCAACTGCCTACAGGACATCTTTGCTTAGATTTTAACATAACAAGGCCAAATCATATCTCACAATTTCCCACACACCAAACTTCTATTCTCATCTTAGTACTCCGTGTACTTACTATATGGCTCTAGCCAAAAACCCACGTGTCCTTGATCCTTCTCCTTCCCACACTGCCTACATTAAATCCATCCAAAAATCCTTCTATATCCATCACCACACTGCTCTGACTCTATGGCTACAATCCTAGTTCACAGCACTCTCATTTCTTGCCTCCAGTCCTGAAATAGCCTCTTCACTGGTCTCCCTGCTGCTACTTTTGTTATTCTAGAATCTATTCCCCACATGGCAGGCATTGATCTCTAAACAAAATAAATCAGACCATATCACTCCCCAGCTTCAAAATCTCCCTTGACTTCCTAATGCATTTACCATGAAATCCAAACTCTTTAATTTGACTTACCAGGTCCTACAAGGTGCTTTACCTTGCGCTAACAATTCCCCCCACCCCCGTGCTCACTACATGCCAGCTTCCAGAGTTGTTTTTATGTTTTTTAAACAAGGAAATTTTATTTCCATCTTAGGGTTTTTAACTTCCATCTTAGGTTCCCCCTGAGGGTCCTACCCCTGCTTGGAATTTCTGTCCCAATACTTTCACACCAGCTCTTTTCAGTTTTCAGTTCAAATGCCATATACTCAGAGATATTTTCCTGATCACCTAAATAATGCTCTGTCTCCTTCTTGCAAAGATATCACTTTCTAGCCTATCATCCAAGGTTTTTCTTTTTAGTTGCCAAACTCTTACCACTGTCTGAGATTACTTTCTCTTCCATTTGTAGGCATGTTTATTTCACATCATTTCCCTTTAGAATATGAGCTTTCTATTCTATGAGAGTCTAGCCGATCTTATTTAACAATGTGCCACCACAGCGCAGCACAATACGTGTCTCAGAAGAGGTGACCTGTTAAATGAATACTCTGCACATCACCACTGCATTGGTCCTAATAAGAAGACAATGCCAATGGTAGAGGCAACATAAGTTCTTGCCCTGCTCATCACAGCCTGCTTGACCTTGGGCAAGTTACTTAACTTTTCCAGACTGTGAAGTAGGAATTAAGGAAGAAGGCTGAACCTTTCATGAAGTTGAAAAGTAAACTCTTCAAATGGAAGAAATGGCAAAGATAACAAACAGGGGATTGGGATCTTGGCAAGGAGAAAGGTGGGAAAGACTAGGGTCCAATATCTTGGGAGTAAAACTGTCTGGTATGTAGGTGATGGGAAAGACCTGTGAAGATGAAAGTCACCACTGTTTAAGGAATGGCAGAACCCTGCAGTTATGGTGTGAGAAGGGATTTACCCTCTGATATTTGGAAACATTTTCTGTGTCCTTCCCTCTTTTATCGGGATGGAATGTCCTTGCCCATCACATTTATTAAGTGGAACACACTGACCTAACTTAACAAACAAGCACCAATAGCATGTACTATCTGTATCAGTTCTCTTGAAAGTGGGCAAATGGCCCCACTGGGTGGGTGGAGAAAGAATATCAGAACACCTATGAATATTGATGTTGATTTATCTCATTCTTCTTATTACTATTTTTGTCTATATATTTTTTTTTGATGTCTGATCTTATTTATTTGTTACTCTAAGAACATCTCATTTTTGACTGGACTCAGACTTAGAAGTAGAAGTTCTCAGAGAGGACAGCCTCCGTCTCTTGACAATCTGTTCCTGGCGTTTTTCTTTGGCCTCCTTCATTCTCTTGGCCAAAAGTTTAGCATATTCTGCAGCCTCTTCCTTATTTTTCTTAGTACGCTGTTTCTTCAGAGCAATTCGCCGACGTTTGTGTTGCAGAACACGTGGAGTAACAAGACGCTGAATCTTGGGTGCTTTGGTCCTAGGTTTCTTACCTTCTTTGTTTAGGGGCTTTCTCACAACATACTGGCGGACATCATTTTCTTTAGAGAGATTGAAAAGTTTGCGGATTCTGCTAGCTCTTTTGGGCCCCAGGCGACGAGGCACAGTAGTATCAGTGAGTCCAGGAATATCCTTCTCCCCTTTTTTTTACAATGACCAAATTGAGAACGCTCAGATTGGCATCCACAATGCAGCCCCGTACAGATTTGCGCTTTCTTTCTCCAGTCCTCCTTGGTCTGTAACAGGAATGCCCCTTACTCAGTAGCAGGCGGACTCGGCCATGGGTCAAGACACCCTGCTTCATGGGGAAACCCTGTTTGTCGTTCCCACCACTGATTCGGACCACATAACCCTTCCATTCTTCACCCAGAGCGTCAGCAGCAACTTCTGTGGCCATACGCTTCTCATAAAAGGTTCGAAGTTTTCGTTCATCGTCCACTTCAATGAGTTTCTGGCAGCCAGTGGACGGGAAAGAGATGTTCAGCTTCATTCTGAAGCTGCCGACCGCCTCCGAGGCGCCACGAAAAAGAGGTATTTTTGTCTATATTTAATGTGCGTAACATTTTATTACAGTAGTACATGTAAAATGCATATAAATCCATATACAAAAGCAAGACTACATGCAGCTGTAGTTTTTTTTTTTTCCTTCCTAATCAGAGTCTTTGGTCAGTTTTAGATATGACTGGTTTTGATGACATATGTAACTCCATACTCCACTTTATATTTCAATCATCTTTTTTAACTGTATATATAGATTAAGTTTCTACAATCAGATTATGCATTTATTAAAGGTAGGGCCCTTGTCTCACACATGGGCATATTCTCCATAGAGACCATCAGAACATCTTAAAGTATGACCCCTAGCACTCCATAAAATCATCACCCTCATCACCATCATAGGTATATGTAAGTGTATACATATGTATTGTATATGTATGTTTGACATCATATGTATACATATCCTTTTCACAATGTATACCCCATATGTCATATATATACATACATATATATAGGGTATCTCCAACATACAATATAGGATATATGTGTATATTATACACACACACAAAAGACTGAAAACTTGGTTATCTTTTTAGAGTCACAATGATACATAATTTTCTAAGAAGTCAACATAAAAGGCATATGTGATGTTACTATAGCTTTGGCATTAGAAGACTCTATGAAAATTCTTTGATCTACATTCATCTGTGCTCCAGGTATTGCTAACTTAATTGCCAGAAATGTAAATATAAATTAATGAATAATTTTTTCAATTGTCATTTTATGGATTGAAGGAATGGTAAGCATTTCTTCTGAACATCCATAATTATTTAATGATATCTACATAAAGGCTTTTAATTATATGGGAACAGTGATAATAATTATAAAGGCCCACACTCAACGGATAAAACATAATTTCTCCAGAAAAAATTATTATGTCTCTTAAAAGTGAATTCTTTCTGCCATTGAATGGCTCACATGACATTTTTCAACAATTAAAGCATAAGCAGCCTGCAGTTTTTACACTTATTGGGGAAAAATTTTTTCTGTTTTTTTAACCCCCCTCCCTCTAAGATTTTATTTATTTTTTAGTGCCAAGCATATGTCTACCAAAAAAGACTAGTAAAACGGAAAATCAGAGTTGATTTCGTATGTCAAAACTTAGTTTAAATTTGATATTGTTGCATAATGGAATTAAGTGTTTATACCCTCGTGTTTGTCAATGTGTGCTTACCAGCAACTAAATAGCATCTGTCTGTCTGTGGAAGCGTCTTGTCACATCTTTTCATTTCTTAACTATAATGTCAACATCCAAAGTTCTATACTTTATATATATATGTATATATATATATATTTACCAATATTTGTAAAATTAAGATGAAACAAAAATCTAGTATTTATGTGTGTGATAACTTTTAAAATAGTGTTTCCTTCTGCTATATAACTTGCACTAAGATTACCATAAATAATGTGACAGAGAAGATCATTGTCGTTTAAAAATTACTGAAAATTGATGATTCAGTGTCCTTAGGTGACGCTGGCAGCTAACTAAACTGCATTAGAGACATTATTGCAATGTCAATAAGTAGTCTTACTGCAATTTCTTTTTTCTGAAAACTTAAAAAGGGAGCTTTTATTGTTGCAAAACTGTTTACCTTTTTTTGGCTTCATACCAAAAAATAATGCTGAAATGACCACCTGAAGTTAGAATATTTCTATACTGCATTTCAAGATTTGGGTTCAGGGAGTGGGGGATGGAGAAATTAAGGCTGGTCAATGAGATTAATGTTTTAAAAATAAAAGAGAGAGAGAGAGAGAGTCCAATTAGAATATCCTGGGGTTATTAGCGATAACGGTGCTCATATCCAATTAAGATGAAAACCATTTTACCAGCTTAATGTGCCACCTCTGGCAGTGTGGGTTTATTAGTTTTATCAGGCTTGAGAACTGAAACTTGAAATGATACGTATGCTGGATACCAAAGAGACACTGTTAAGACTTAGAGATAATTGATATAAAATGAGAAGCCTCAAAAGTTGTTGATTAACAAGCATTGTGGATGTTGGAGACAGGAAGAAATTGGTGTTTTCAGGCAGTGTTTGAAATGAAAAAACTCACTGAGCTGTGCAGTGACATTCTGAAGTCAGGAAGGAACCATGACCTTCCTTAATGTCAAAAAATTCAGTAATATGGCATATTCATATAGGACAAGACAGCCTTCAAATCCATGACACACCATCTCTATAAAAACTCAAATGAACAAAAGCGATTTTTTGTGATGAATGTCAGGTTTCTTGTTTTCCTTTCCAGATTAAAGGATATAATAACTAATGATTAGTATTAATAATTAATAAGAAAATCTCTTGTATTATCCTCAAGCTTTTCAAGATAGGCTACATAACCAATAAAACTTATTTTCATTAAGTTATATTCCTTTATGCTTTTAGACAATCATTTGAACTTTTCTAAAAAAGTATTTACATTTCTATACCATCCATTTGGGTATCACAGAATGATTAAAAGCAGACAAATACATACACAATAAAGCTTCCCACTTAGGCAGCAATAAAATCACTGTTGCGTTGCTTCAATAGACATTTCCTTGACTAATAAAATTCTCGTCACTCATTTCTGAAGCTGGCAGGGGAAAGCCTTTATTGTGCTGGTGTAGTGTTCTGGATGCTTGTCTTTGGTAAAATATTCAGTGCACGGCCAGGAATGTGTAATGGATATTGTCAGGGGGGAGATGGCCCTGCGGCAAGCCTGCACTGGTGCCCGGTGGTCTGATACAAGTGGTTCTTCTACGAAGTACTCTGGCACTTCCTCTGCTAAAGTGTTTGAGCCCTCATATGAAAACTCCCTTTCATGATACTAAGGAATGAACGTGAGAGGCTGGGGCAAGTGTGGTCTATTTGGGGGGTGAGAGGACGGCGTGATGGAGTAAAAAAAACACAGGCCATCTAGCCAGATCACAGGATAAATGGAATAGTCCCTTTCAGAGAAATATATTAGGCTCTAAGGTGAACCTTGTTTGCATAGATACCTTATGATGAAATTTCAGATCATGTTGGTTTCATGTGAGTCTTTCAACTTCATAAAGGAATGAACATATTACTGTGTTGGCAACACGTAGAGCTGTTTCTGCCAAGTAGAAAATGAAGGGCTCTGAATAAACCTTACGCTGGCACAGGTAACACATAATTCTTCTAGAAAACAAAGTAAAAATTAAGATTTTTTTAAAAGTTATGAAGTTATTTCAGGTGTGTGTGTATGTGTGTGTGTTTGTGTGTGTGTATTTCCCAGACTTTTCTGAGCAATGCATCTTAGAGCCAAAAGCAGTAATTACCAGTTGGGATTTCTCAAAGGGCACTATTTATGTGGTTTGTTGGATAGCATGTGTTTTGAATGCTTTTAAACGTATATGTATCCCTTGGGTGTCAGCAGTCAACTTGCTTAACTAGTATAGGTCAACTTCTAGACAAACATCATGATCAAGATGGCATGAGCATTACTGAAAATGGGTCTTAATGAATCAATAGATTAACCATACATATACATATTTTAATGTATATAAAAGAATCATATATATTTGGGTATTCCATTGTTTAACTGTTAAATTGTTATCCAGAAAAATACCAGGAGCTCCAAATGACGGAAGAATTGACCATAAACATAGGACAGAGAAGGCACAGGAGATAATGCTCATTAATGGTCAAAATCATTTGATGCCATCAGTAAATTTAAACTTTATTTTAATTTAGCTTTAGCTAAAGTGAATCCCTAAGAAGTTTTGTAAGACCTAGGTCTGAGGTGTGAGGGTATGGTATGATATTTATTTTCCTCTTCTCAAATGGGATGAAGGGAGGTAAAAAAATAGAACTGGAATTATTCACTATGAAAAAAAATATTGGCACCACACTGAGAAGTATTTCACAAAACCATACTTCAAGCAAGGCAATGAGCACAGACCTGGAAGTTGGTATTGGAATATATTTTAAGGAAACAATTTCAATTCACCTCAAGCTAGGAACATAATAAAAGCCTTGAAACATTTATTCAGGGACATATTCATTGTAAAAAATATAGAAAATCCAGAGAGTTTATTTTCGCTTATCTGATTTTAGTCCATCCAAGGAAAAAAACAACTTTAATAAATATTCTTCCAGAAATTTTTCTACTGAAAAAAATTAGAGGGCTTCCCTGGTGGTGCAGTGGTTGAGAGTCTGCCTGCCGATGCAGGGGACACGGGTTCGTGCCCCAGTCCGGGAAGATCCCACATGCCGCGAAGCGGCTGGGCCCGTGAGCCATGGCCGCTGAGCCTGCGCGTCCGGAGACTGTGCTCCGCAACGGGAGAGGCCACAACAGTGAGAGGCCCGCATACTGCAAAAAAAAAAAAAAAAAGAACCCAAAGCAAAGGCAACAAAAGCAAAGATAAGAAAAGTGGGACTACATCAAATTAAAAAGCTTCTGCACATCAAAAAGAATCAACAAAATAAAAAGACAACCTATGGATGGGAAAAAAATAATTGTAAACCATATATCTGGTGAAGGGTTAATATGCAAAATATATAAAGAACTCAGACAACTCAATAGTAAAAAAAACTCCAAACAATCTATTTAAAAAATGCACAGAGGGTCTTCCTTGGTGGCACAGTGGTTAAGGATCCGCCTGCCAATGCAGGGGATATGGTTCGAGCCCTTGTCTGGGAAGATCACACATGCCATGGAGCAACTAAGCCCGTGTGCCACAACTACTGAGTCAGTGCTCTAGAGCATGCGAGCCACAACCACAGAGCCTGTGTGCCTAGACCCTGTGCTCCACAACAAGAGAAGCCACCGCAATAGGAAACCATGCACCGCAACAAAGTGTAGTCCCCGCTCGCCGCAACTAGAGAAAGCCTGTGCACAGCAACAAAGACCGAATGCAACTAAAATAAAATAAATAAATAAATAAATTTATTTTAAAAAATTGCACAGAGCAACTGAATAGACATTTTTTCCAAAGAACACATTCAAATGGCCAACAAGTACATGAAAAAGCGCTGATCGCCAATCATCAGGGAAATGCAAATTAAAACCACGAGATATCACCTCACATCTGTTAGAATGGCAATCATCAAAAAGACAAGAGATGATAAGTGTTGGTGAGGATGTGGAGAAAAGGGAATCCTTGTGCAGTGTTGATGGGAATGTAAATTGATTCATCCACCATGAAAATCAGTATAGAGTTTCCTCAAAAAATTAAAAATAGAACTGCCATATGATCCAACAATCCCACTTTTGAGTATATATCCAAAGTAAATGAAAACAGGATCTCAAAGAGATGAACCTCCATGTTCATTGCAGCGTTATTCACAATAGCCAAGATATGGAAACAACCTAAGTGTCCATCAATGGATGAATGGATAAAGATGTGATACACACACACCACACACACATACACACACACACACACACACACACAAATGGAATATTATTCAGTCATGAGAAAGAAGGAAATCTTGCCATGTTGACAATATGGATGAATCTTTAGGGTATTATGCGAAATGAAATAAGTCAGACAGAGGAAGATAACTACTGTATGATATCACTTACGTATGCAATCAAAAAAAAGCTGAATTCAGAGTAACAGAGACTAGAATGATGGTGATTGCCAGGGGATTGGAGGTGTGGGAAGAGTCAGATATTGGTCAAAGAGTACAAATGTCTAGCTATAAGATGAATGAGTTCTGGGGATCTACTGTACAGCATAGTGATTATAGTTAATGATACTGCATTACATACTTGAAAGTTGCTAAGAGAGTAGATCTTAAATATTCTCACCACAAAAAAGAAATATAGTTGGCTCCCCATATCTGCAGGTTCTGCATCTTCAGATTCAACCAAGTGCAGATCAAAAATACTTTTTAAAAAATTCCAGAAATTTCTAAAAAACAAAACTTGAATTTGCTGCACACCCACAAATATTTACCTAGCATTTACATTGGATTAGGTATTATAAGTAATCTAGAGACAATTTAAAGTATATGGGAGGATGTGCTAGGTTATATGCAAATAAACACCATTTTATATAAGGGACTTGAGCATCCTCAGATTTTTGTATCTGAGAGAGTTCCTGGAACAAATTCCCTGTGCGTACTGTCAGGCACGACTTATTAATTATGTGATGCAGTGCTGGTGTTAGTTAACATCATGGTGGTAATCAGTTTTGCAATATATAAGTGTACCAAATCAACATATTTATACCTTAAACTTACATATTATTATATGTCAATTATATCTCAATAAAGCTGGTGAAAATGTTTTTGTAAAAACCCTAGACATATATAATATGGGATAAGAGGAGTTTTTAACAAGTTTTTTAAATTTTTAAGAAAATTAATAATAGACATGAAACATCTTTCCATATCTAAAAACATTTTATTTTGTTTAGTGGCTTTTTGTATTTTTTGTACAGGGATACCAATATTATCAAATTACTGTTTTAAGGGGGTGATATTCAGATTGTTACCAGTTTTACAATGATAAACAACATTGCAAAGGATATTCTCTTGTTTTGTTAGGTTATTTCCTTAAGATAAATTCTAGAATTACTTTTAAATCAAGAGATATAAATATGCAGTAATGTCCATATAGCATGATGACATTCTGACTCCTCCTCACATACTCAGAGTAAAGACCTGAAAAGAACCTGAAGAACACAAAGGAGGTCACAGACAAAGGAAGAAAACTGGGCTACTCTAGGGGCAGGAAGGGAATAAAGACGCAGACGTAGAGAATGGACTTGAGGACATGGGGAGGGGGAAGGGTAAGCTGGGGCGAAGTGAGAGAGTGGCACGGACATATATACACTACCAAATGTAAAATAGATAGCTAGTGGGGAGCAGCCACATAGCAACAGGGAGATCAGCTCGGTGCTTTGTGACCACCTAGAGGGGTGGGATAGGGAGGGTGAGAGGGAGACGCAAGAGGGAGGGGATATGGGGATATATGTATACGAAGAGCTGACTCACTTTGTTATACAGCAGAAACTAACACAACACTGTAAAGCAGTTACACTCCAATAAAGATGTTAGAAAATAAAAGCCATATGAATAGGCTTACACATGGTCCTCTCCTCAGAGTTAAAACCGAATAGTGTGCATTTGTGTGTACATGTCGGCATTAGTTATCTATTGCTGCATAAAAAAAATTACAACAAATTAGCAGCTTAAACAACACATATTTATTATCCCACAGTCTGTGGGTTAGTTATCAGGATGAAACTGAGCTGAGTTCTCTGCCTCAGGATCTCTTTCCAAACTGCAGTCAAGATGTTAGCTAGGGTTGGGATCTCCTCTGAAGGTTCACCTGGGGAAGGAGTTACTTCCAGGCTCACTTACATGGTTATCAGTTGGCATCATTCATTTTCTTTTGGGTTTTTGGACTGAAAGAATTAGTTCCTATCTGGCTATTGACCAAAGGCTGCCCTCAGCTCTTTGCCACATAGGTCTCTCCAGTATGGCATCTTGCTTCACCAATGCCAGCAAGGAAGAGAGTTACCTTGCAAGACAAAGGTTACAATCTTATGTAATGTAATCATGGAAGTAATATCTGTCACTTTTGCTGTATTCTTATTGTTTGGAAATAAGTCACAGACCCAAACTCAAGGAAAGGAGATTATCTAAGAGTGTGTACACCAGGAGGCAATAATCACTGGAGGGTCATTTACAGTTCACCTGACATTGTGGGTCTGTGGTTGGAGGTGTTAAAATAACTTGAGATATGCTGGTTGGGTGTATGTACATAGGAAAGTTATTTCTGGACATGATAGGAAATATTTTCTCCAGCTGTGCAAAATTGTAGAAAAAGCAGTTTATTTTTTAATAACCCTCAGTTTTAATCATTTAATTTTCTTAGTTACAAAAATTAATTTAATTTGAACATTTTATAATTATCAAAAAACATTTAAATTTCTTAGATGTCAAAAATAATCCTCGAACTGCCCCTTGTGGCTTTCATAATTTAACATATAATTGAATTTAAAACATCTTAATTGGTAGACAGCTGGTGTGTACATACTTTAACCACATTACTTATTTCTTTTAGAAAAAAATATAACTATTAAAATACGGCTTTTACTTCATTTCAACTTTGCTTGCCTCACAACATAGATGTGAGCAATAGTAATTATGGCATATAAATGTTCTATTATTGGTATAAATGGCACTTTGAAAAATATTTCTATTAATCTCTTTCATGAATGTACTTAAAATGCATGTGTACAAACATGAAATCACAAGAAAGAGGAACAGATGACAAAAGATATATTAGGTGGTAAATTTTCTGATGACTGTCAATATCTCATTTTGCTAATATCCATACAATATTTTTCTTATTTCACCAATTATTTTGTGTCCCTGAAGCTGAAAGTCCATGTATACAAGGCCATAATCTGTGATTGGATAGCAGATGGAGCCCAGGGTTACCACCTTCCCCGAAATTGGCCTATAATCGCAATAATGAGCAGCTTGAATTATTGGTTCAACCAATGCAAATGTGTTCTGTTTTCTGACAAATAAGAACTACTTCCCGTAGTACTGTCCCTTTCTTTTTTTTTAGGAGATAGGAAAAAATGGCCATACATTAATGATTTTTTAAAAGGGCTAACCAGAAACTGAAATATTTGTGAATAAAATGGAATTTAACAACAAAGCACAGACTGCCCAGCTTCATTCTCATTAAAGAGAAAAGTATTTATGTACCTAGTAAATGTTTAAAAATAACTAAGCAGCCAGTAGCCTGACTTAGAGCTGGGGTATAATGAATCTGCAAATCATTATTGATTAAGCTGTGAATTCAAGATCGCTTCTTAACCTAAGAACATTTCTTCGCCCATACTTTCTTTTATTTTGTCAAACGAATTCAATTCAATTAGTAGTTATTGAACACTTTTCCAATACATGGTACCTTAGAAAGGAAAAAAATACTCAGATTCAATCTTTAGCCTGCTTGCCAGGGAACACAGTTTTCCTAACCAATGTCAAGGCACTCTTCCAACCAACCCACATGATCTCCCTAAGGCAGAAGTCTAGGTCATTTACTTATAGAACATTTTGTCCTCTGGCATGTTCACATACAGGATGTTTAGGCCCTTAGCAGAATTCCTTGGCTCCACCAGGAGAATAGCCTTCCTCTGGACAGTGAAGTAATAAGGGTACAGTATGCGTAGAGTCAGTCAAATAGAACAGCAGTGGAAGCCAGGAGTCTCCATACATAAAGCAGCTAAGGTTAGCAGAGGGTCCAAGACCACAAGCATGTCCTAGCACCTCCTAGATGTCAGGCCTTGGAAGAACTATGTGGAAGAAGACCACAATGCTTTCTCAATGCTTCATGGAGACGACATCCACAACAGGAGCCTTGAGGTTTCAATTCTGGCTCTGCTACTTACTCACCAGCTCTATGGCCTTGGACAGAGGACACATTTTAAATCTGTTTCTCCATCTATTAAAATAAAACTTGGAACTAGTATGTTACATAAATGTATAGAGCGTTAAATAAGATAACAATACATAAAAAAGCAAATTGGACCTAAATCCTGCTCCATTGTTCATGATAAATGGCAGCTCAGTAAATATATGATGAGGAGACAGTGAGTTCATATTAATTAATTTATTTTTTAAATCTTTTTAAGAAAATTCAACTGCAGGTATATGGGCTAGGAAAAATACTTTGTCTATAAGAGCAAAATCTTCAGTAATGATGGCATCCCTTGACTCAACCTTATATACATTAAGTTCCTTTGGAAGCAACTTAAGTGTCCATCAACAGATGAATGGATAAAGAAGATGTGGTATATATACACAGACACAATGGAATACTACTCAACCATAAAAAAGAATGAAATTTTGCCATTTTACCAACATGGATGGACTCGGAGAACATTATGCTAAGCGAAATAAGTCAGATAAAGAAAGACAAATACTGTATGATATCACTTATATGTGGAATCTAAAAAATACAACAAACTAGTGACTAAAACAAAAAAGAAGCAGACTCACAGATATAGAGAACAAACTAGTGGTTACCAGTGGGAAGAGGGGAGGGGGGAGTGGAAACATAGGGGTAGGGGGAAAAAAAGGTTATTATGGGATTATATGAAATAATGTGTGTGAAACTTTTGAAAATTGTAAAGCATTACAAAATTTAAAGCCTTTCATTTGATTAAAAAAGAGAGAGATTAAAAGCCTTGGTGATAAGAGGAAAATGAAAAAGACCAAAGGACTGTCGTAAGTGACAAAATAAAATAAAAAAAAAGAAGGAAGCAGATATTTACAAGGAAGAGAGTCTAAGTTTTCTTGTGCATTTTCTATATGTCTGACACTTTGCAACATATGTATATTTTTGTTTTTTTTTTCTGAACTTAACTGAGGGTTTATTACAGGTCAGGCACTGGGTCATTTATGGGCCATATTATTTTTATTTTCCTGGCAAACCTGTGAGCTGGTATCATTCTCACTTCACAGATAAACAAACTCTGGTTTAGGAAGACGAGGGGTCTGACCCAAACTCAAATAGTAAATACATAACAACATCTGCCAAATTTCAGCCTCTGTTCTTTACCACCAGTGCATCTTGATAACATAGCTTTTGGTGTGCTATCTCTGAGAATCTTCATAATTAACCTACACTTCAGGTGTCGTTATTGTCAGAGAGTATAAATAGGGAAACAGAAGCAAGTCATATCATTGATAAGTGCTAAAATTCTGACCTCAAATGTTCTTCTCTTTCCATGATGCTTCTCAGGGAAATGAAATATTAATAAAATTCTATTTAAAATACTCGCTCTGGAATATTACTCAGCCATAAAATAATGCCATTTGCAGCAGCAGGGATGGACCAAGAGATTATCATACTAAGTGAAGTAAGTCAGACAAAGACAAATATCATATATCACTTACATGTGGAATCTAAAAAAAATGATACAGATGAACTTATATACAAAACAGAAATAGACCCACAGACATAGAAAACAAACTTATGGTTACCAAAAGGGAAAGGAGGGGAGGGGATAAATTAGGAGTTTGGGATTAACATATACATACTACTAGATATAAAATAGATAACCAACAAGGACCTGAGGACCTACTGTATAGCATAGGGAACTATACTCAATATTTTGTAATAACGTATAGGGAAAAGAATCTGAAAAAGAACATATATATGAAAGTGAATCACTTTGTTGTACACCAGAAACTAACACAACATTGTAAATCAACTATACTTCAATAAAAATAAAATGGTAACTTCTGACATTTCTCCATATAATGTTAGGTCTTTGACCATGTTTCCAGGGCTTCTATTTATGTATCATATATGCCTTCTCCTCTTCAAATTCTTTGCCTTACCAATGTTTCCAGATGGCTCTTTTTGCCCATCCAAATCCAAATTACAGCAGCCTTTGCCTCTTTCTTTTCCAAAAAGCCCTTCTAGTTCCAATGATTTAATACCACCCCATCACATGCCCAGCTGTACCCCCCAGAACTATGCTTGTTCACCTTCAGCTCCTTGAGGACCACAACCACAGCTCAGGGTCTTCAGAGCCCAAATGCCTGGAACCCCATGGGAGCACAAAAGAGATTGTGTCAGGCAAAGCATACAAACACACATTCATGAATGCTGTTGATTCCACTTGAAATATGCTCTTAAAAATATCTTTCCCTGTCTTGTTTCAATTTTGGTAAGATGATGTTCCTTAAAAAGAAATATGCCTTTAAAAAAATGTACTTACACTTTTAACGAGAAGGAAGAAAAGAGAATAAAATGTTTCCTATATCTTGGAATGGCCAACTTTTGCCATTCTGATTTACCTAAGGTATGTGTTTGTTTTAAAGAATTTCATAGGAATCGTTTTTTAATTTTTAAAACTACCTTCTTATATAATATTTTGAAAGTAATAACAAACAGTAAATTGTATTACCAATACTATAAAGTGTACTAAAGTGTAGTAAAAACAAGATTTTAAATCAAGATTTTAGATTCATTTGCTTATAAACACTAAATACTTTGTCTTCTTACTCACGGAAAATGATTAAGAACCTTTGAGAAATCAAATATGACTATAAATTTAAAACATAATACCTCACAGGATCAAATTTTGACCAAACAACAACTTTAGCATGCAGCTTTTAATACAAGTTGATAGTGAGCTTTGTGTTCATTGAACATATTATGGTCGGGGGGGGGTAATTTAGCACAATTTAATCAAAAATTCACTTTTGCATGAAATCAGAAGTGCTTCTAAACTGTGTAACTGCTGAGTTGTAGAGTTATTCCTCACGGACAGTACAATCTTTTTTTTTTTTTAATTCAGAAAGATTATTCTCCCAAAACATCTATCCAATGAGGAATTTCGTTAATGTGGTAAATTTTTTTCCGCTTCCTTCCATCTGAATATTTAACATAAGAGAAAAGTCCTGCTCTATTTTTCAGCTGGAATCACAGCAGTTTCTGTTTCTAACCTGGGAAGAATGTGGTTGGGCCTGAAAAGCCCCCTGTCCTATTGTTAGACTCCCCGGCACTGATCCTTGCTTTTAACATCATAATGAAGGATGCTCTTTAGTGGATTATCTTGAGAAGGGATTAACTCCTTCAAGTCTTCTAGGGGGCAAGGTGTTTTGAGCCCTAAATACACACCAATTGCCTGCTTAACTTTTCATCTTATTTTGAAAACTGCCCAGCTGGAATTCAAATTCTTTTCCATAGAGCTGAATTTTATTAGTAGCAAAGTTGGAGTTGGGGGCAGCAGATGCTAAATATAAGCACTGTTCTTTTAATCTCATGAGGCCAAATGCTTCAGATATATCACTGAGACAGGCACGTCAGGATAAGACTCAATCTAAACTTTGCTGTAAACTCTGCAAGTGCCTAAATCCTCGCCCCATCTCACAGGCCCATGACTTAAGCCTTCCAGAAGACCCTACTTTTACTAGGACTCTACCTTTAAACTCCATTTGTCTACATGGCCCTCGTACCATAGCTTTTAACATTATCATCGACATTTTTTTTGAAGTCACTCTCAAAATAGAATTCAAATGTCTAGTAAACACACATACACACACT
Source organism: Monodon monoceros (assembly GCF_005190385.1). Lineage (NCBI taxonomy): Eukaryota > Metazoa > Chordata > Mammalia > Artiodactyla > Monodontidae > Monodon > Monodon monoceros. The sequence goes on from NW_021703778.1 coordinate 46,506,216, forward strand.
TGAAAAGAGGGATAATTGCTCTATAATTTATAATCAAGTGGTTTCTTTAGCCTTTGCATCTTTATCTTAATAACCACTTATTTCTCTCAGCCTATTACACTAATACCGAAATAATGCATTTGTTTCATATTCATCTTACCCCTTCTCTAACCTCATTTCTGTTAGTAACTATCCTATTGTATTATCATAGGATTTGCTAGATAGTTTTAAACTTGTTCTTTCTCCTACTTTTCTGTTAATTCAAACTTTTTTTCCATAATAGCTTACAAGTTTTCTTTTGTTCAACCCAAGGAATATTTTTACCACCGAACACACATTTTAATGGTGCTTGTTAGACGTAGAAAATTCCTTTTAGACACATCCACAATAAAACTTTTTTTGGAACTTTGTCTTTCAGGCTGATTTATTTTTTTAAATCAAATAGCAATCCACATCACCTTCACTTAAAAAAAAAAGGTATCAATGAATTAGAAAATGCTTTATTGATTGTGTAAAAGTTTTAAACATAAATATCACCAAAACAACCATAAAAAGATCTTGAGAAAATGAAGTTTCATAATTCGTTTCAAACACCAGGTGCAGTTTCTTGTGAACCAAATGAAATGAACTCTTATTCTTTGTTTTAGATATATAATAACTGTATTCTAGAGGCTATGCTTTAATTGTAAATAATCCTCCACATTCTTTCACTGTAAACTCTTTAAAGAGTCATGAATTTTATTTATACTCTCTCTCTCTTTGAGAGTCTTTTGTTTATTTGCTGTTTCGTTCTTTGTGAAATAACACTCCCAGAGGAAAATCCTCCTCTCTGCTTAAGGAATTAGGCCAGAGACAAAAGCAGGGAATTCTTTAAGCCTTGTTTTGTGCTAAGAGAAATGTTTGACATTTCTGTGGAGAGGTGTTTAGTTTGGATTCATTAGGTCTTAGGAACTCTTTTCTCTTTTCTGGCCTTTCAGATTCTGTCACTGTTTTTTTCTGTGTTTGGTAGACTGAAGAGAATTTACCAGGGTGTAATTAGGTTTCCTACATTCAAATAGCAAAAATCCAGTTTTAAATAGATAGACCAAGTATTCCCCTCGCTCAGCAGGCCCAAACCTGAATCCCACTTTCTGATACCCATCTGGGTAGAAGAACAGGCAGCAGCGGAAGCAAGGAAGAAAATGGTTTTCACAGAATTTTATGCCCTGATTGAAATAAATACCTCTCGTAAGCATCTCTAAACAAAGTTGTTTGACCATCACTCCCACAGTTCTACCCAGGAAAGGCAAGATATTTGGTTTTCCTGTGCTTCATCTAGAAACATTAAATAAATTCAGCTTTAACAATTTTTTTAATACAAAAGGAAATTTAAAAAAATTTTTTTTTATTTTACAACACCTTGACTGGCCTCCGTTCCTTCCCAAGATCATTTTAAAAATGTGTACTGTTGGGGCTTTCCTGGTGGCACAGTGGTTGAGAGTCCGCCTGCCGATGCAGGGGACGTGGGTTCGTGCCCCAGTCCGGGAAGATCCCACGTGTCGCGGAGCAGCTGGGCCCGTGAGCCATGGCCGCTGAGCCTGCGCGTCCGGAGCCTGTGCTCCACAACAGGAGAGGCCACAACAGTGAGAGGCCCGCGTACTGCAAGAAAAAAAAATGTGTATTGTCTGGCATTGAAAATGGCACATTCTTGACAGGGCACCACAGCCAGATCATTTGCCTTCACAAACAACCGAGATACTTTGCTAGATTATTAGTTCCATTAGTAGAATCAGTAGAAGCTCAAATACTTTGCAGTTCCCCAAATCCTCTAGCTGGAACTAGAGCTTGGTCATAGGTATCCTTTTCTTCTTGCATGTGACTTTATTGACCAAACCCAGGATGATTTGCTTTCCACCTTTTACTGCAGGAGTGGAGGCAGGCAAACATGGAGGTGCCACTCAAGAACAATTCAGAGATTAGCAAACACAAACCACACAGACAGTACAGTCTCCTTTCCAGCTAAATCCCAATTGATGTTCCAGAGCTTGCTAGTCTCAGCTCAAAGGCCTCAGACTTTCAGTTTAAGAAACATGCCCTTTGGCCATGGCTAGGCCATATGTTCCCCATTCACAGCACACCTAGAGAGTGATGAAGTTAACAGGGCAACAGAGGAGCCATGGCCAAGCCCCCACCAGTGACATCCTTATTGGAACACAAGCTTTCTTTGGCTAGCTGACAATAACCCTTTGGCATATCTGGCTGGGAAAGCATTAACCAAAAACAAAAGACTGAAACACTGAAGGAAGGCCTAGTGCCCATGATGAAATAGGGAAAGACCGGATAATAACATCTTTAGTGGATTGCACCATTATCAAGTGCACCTCCCCAACCCTCCCAACCCCCAAAAGAGTACCGACTTGTCTTTATCAAAACTGTGGAGAACCTGTGAGCCGTGTCAATCCAGCCCCATCAACAAAGATGTACATAAAGCACTAACCCCCTTCAGCCTACGGTCTCCAGGAGAGTTTTCACCGTGTACCCCAATGGAATTTTTTGTCATTGGGTGTTAAACTCTACCATGTTTGTTAAAATTACTTCTGATCTTAATATTATTTAATAGAGTGAAAAACTCAGAATGTTTTTCCCCTTCTCTCTGAAACCCTAAATTGTACATTGTAGTTCAAGTTCTGTGAGGACCTGGAGGCTCACATCAAAAACCATTTTGCAGTTCCGCATAATTTAGAAGGCTTTGAGAAGAAATGTAAAGTTAAGAAAAAGTAATGGTTGAAATCATTGATTCTTTAAGAATGTGAAAGATAAAACCATCAGACTCTGTTCACTGAAGAATAAGTAGAAAGGCATAACAAAATAAGCACTTATATCAATAAATAGTAATTATTTGGGACATTAGAAGAAAGATTTAATAATCCAAATGTGAACCATGGGTTGAAATGCAAAAGCTTCCTATCCTAAAAGAAAGAATGTAATGGTCTCTGGGCAAAAAAAAATGGGATCAGAAGTAGAAGAAGAAACATGAAAAAGTATAGTGAATTTAAGTATATGCACTACAGTTCACCAAATGTCTTTCTTTGAATTGAGTACTAAAAAACCTAGGGAACAGACAGGGGTTTTGCAAAAATGGAAAATGTGCCCAGACCCTGATATAAGGATGGCATGTTACTGATCAGTCCCCTTGGGTAAAATCTGTCATTCTCGACAATGAGTCCATGCTTTAGAGAAGTGTTTCCATCTTCATCCCCTGCACTGGTCCTAGAGTAACAGGACAGGCAGGGAAGGGATCCAGCTAAGGAGTTTCAATTTCTTACATTTGAGAGAGCAGAGGGAAGAAAACAAATGTCATAGTCCTTAAAGTAACACTATTTTGGGTGATAAGAGATGGATAAACTTGTGAGATGGATAAACTTATTTCATCATATAGAATAAGTTTGAGTTGGCCAGATATATTTTAATAGTTGTATTTATCATTTTCTCTCTTGTTAAAAATTCAAAGTCAGAAAGAAGTTAAGCTCTTCTTAAGTACCAAAAGAAAAACAAAATTTGCTTGAAATATGCCTTGGCATATTAATTATTCAATGGCAAGTAGGTTGGGCAGGATGCCATTAAACAAAAGACCAATGATAAGTACATAATGATGGAATTTGCTCTGCAAGTAGGCATCTATTCACACCATATAAAATCAATTACTATAATTCCTACAGGACTTTTTTCCCCCTTAATCTACCAAATATAAAGTGTTCTAACATGCTAAGAAAGCTATAGAGGACAGTCTCCAACTTAACCTGGAGCTCTTGACCCTCAGCACCTCAATGTGAAAATTCAGGGTCTTCATTAATTGTAATTAATTAGAACAAAATGTGCCTCTATATTTTAAATTTTTGTCTAAACATACTTCTTATATTCCAGACAAGAATAGCTACTACCCTTGAATAACATTCCTGTTATTTGTTCATTACTGCTCAGATAATAACTTTAAATAAACATGATCCTTAAACTTCTTAATAAAGACAAATTGCCTTCTTTAGCCATTATAAAATGTGGCATGTTTCATAATCAAATGTGGGTTTAGAGTTTTGAGACTCTATACAAATTAGCCTTTCTTTTCAACAGTAGCTTTATTTTTCTTACAATGATCAAACCATGTTCCATCCTCCCTCACCTACTGCCAGATAAGGCAGAATGATTTGAGGCATTAAAGATGTGATTACGTCCCATATATTCAGTTGGTTCCTAACTCTTCTCTCTGTGTGACATCTAAGATGCACAGGACCATATTGCAAGAAAATATGATTTATTTCCAAAGGGAATGGTTGAAGCAAAAAGAGATACATATTTAGAAATGGTGTTTTGTTGAACCATTTCTAGAAATGAGGAAACATCCGCAGACAATTAACATAAGTAATATTGGCTTTTTACAGAACGGACTTCATTTAGACTCTTAGATTATTTTGTGTCATACCATTTAACAGGATAGCATGAAAGTTAATTGTACTTTTCTAACAACTGCAAACATTATTCCTATTTCTCACATTACAAGCACAGTACTCTTCAAAATTTGAAAAGATTTCTAGAGAAATTTTTTTTCTCCCACATTTGAATTAAATATAAAAATCAAATATTTTGCTTACAGGCACTAATGGGAAGTTTTGGTACAGCATTAAACAAATTCCCAATGTAACAAGATAATTTTCTATATTTGATGTGGATAGTAAGGGTTCCTTGGTAGATATTATTTTAAATATGATTATCTCACCTCCTTTTTTTTTATTGTTACAAAATAAAGACTTTTTTCCCTTAGGTTGCCTGTCACTTTTGAAATGGGAAACATGATGAATTATGGCACATTTGCCTTGTTATGCTTTATCAAGCTCATTAGAGAAGATGCATGATCTGAACTTTACAGAGGAAAAAAAATACATGGACACCCTCTTTTTATCTTCTCTGTTTACCTCTGAAATCATGCTGTTTTACTTGTTGCACCAACTGACCACTTATTAAGGAAAAAATAGTCTTGTCTGGAAAACTCATGGCTTTCCTTTACAATAGCCCTAAATTTAAACTGTTAATTCTCAAAGAGTGATATCTCTAAATTTCTAGCTCAGAATGCTTCATTTTATTTTTCCATTGTCATGCTATGCTAACAAACAACTTCATATGTGTGTATAGATTTGATGGAAAAGGTTATTTTTAACTCAGTTTCCCAACGTGATACACTTATAATAAAACCTTCAATGAAAAAGCCTCAGTTTAATAAAATCAACTTTAATCCATAAACTTAAACAAATCTTATTCTTCTTTAGAATTATACAGCATGCTAAAAATTCATTTTTAAAGAAAATTTTAAGACTGAGCTTTAAACTGATTTATGCCAAATAAGGTTTAAATAAGTCTTGAAAACCCCAAAATTATTACAGAGATAAAAAGCCATATCTTCTTACTTCTCTCTACTGTACTTTGAAAATTTTATTTGCACTAAAACCTAGACAGACTCACTATGATGAAGGTCATCAGATAAAAATAATGTTTCTCCAAGTTTAATTCAGTACTTATCAGCTAGAACAATTCCTCTCTAATCCTTCAGATGTTAACAGCTAGTGAGATGTAAAATGCAATGAATATTATTTTTAAAAGTTACATACAGAGTTGGAAAAAGCACTTGGGCTTCAAAATAAGAAAGGTGACTTATTTCATAGCAAATAAACATATTATCTGAATTTCATTTTCATTAATCTTTTCTTTCTTTCTTTCATTAATTTCATTTTCATTAATATCTTTTATTTCTGACACTTGTGTTGATCAGTCTCCTTGGTAATAGAAAGAACACCAAGGCACTTACATTAAACATGATAACCAAATTCCAAAATCATGGAGAAATGCCCTGTAATTCCTTAACATATTGCCTGGGAGAGTCTTCTATGTGGCCCATGGGTCAATCTCTACTTGCAAGTATGTTTTCAAAAATTAATATCTATACTTTTGTATCTGTAATTAATCAGTTCACACACAGAAAGTTCATGTTTTATGTGTAATTGGCATTTTACAGTTTCGAACTTGTAATCACCAACATCAGCTCATTTTCTTCCTTCATTTACCTTAGAAATATTCTGTGTCAGGTACTTTGCTGGTACTTCGCTGTGTCCCTGCCCTGATGGCGATGATGGTCTGGAAGAAAGATCAATCTTAATCTAATATCACTCAATTAGATAAAGAATTAAGGTAATTATAACTGAGATGAGTCCTGTGAAGGAGGATGCGTGGGGCTCTGCAAGCACATGTCAGGGGCCCCTGATCTAGTGTGGAATGTCAGGGGGTACCCAACCTAGTGCAAGAGGTCAGGGGGCCCCTCCCTCGCACAGGATGTCAGGGGGACTGGACCTAGCCTGAAGATATAGGGATCTAGCTCAGGGATGTTAAAGTGAATTCAAGGTTCTAAAAGAAGGCCAGTGAGGCTAAAAGGAAGTAATACTCAAGGGATGAGGCTGGCAAGGGTAACAGGGCCAGATCATGAAAAGCCCTGAAGTCATCGTAAGGATATGATTTTTGTTCAAAGACCTATGGAAAGCCATAAAGAGATACAGAGAAAGCTTCAATGCAAGGAGAGTGACACAACCTGACTCATATTTTTTATAGATGATTGACATAGACACCCTATGAGGTAGACAAAGTGTGATAAACCCCATTGAACAAATGTAGAAACTAAGACCTTAAGATTGAGTTCCTTGCTAAAGGAGGGATGTGCAGTGAATGGTTGGTATGTGCATTTGCTCACACATGGAGTGTATCTGTGTGTGTATAATTCTCTTCTTTTAATTTCCATCAGAGGATTCTGTCTACTACTGCACACATTCAAAATCAAGGCCATGCTTCTCATTATTTTTTGGTGATATTTCTTTTCAATGCCAAATGCGAAGATATAAGTTAGGTAGTTTGTGAACCAAAAACGTCTAAGAGAAAGTTTCTTTAATAATGGATTTTTTCTTTAATGTGTGCCTATTGGTTATCTAAGGAATTTACCAGATACATTATTTTTTACATAATTTTAGAAGCATTTTAGCTTAAAGACTAGAATGGCATTTGAGTAGTAGCAACAGTGTTCATTCTAAAAAGCAGATTAAATAGAATATTATAAACACATCATAAGCTCCACATACAATAATTCCTTTATTACATACTAAATAATAATTATAAGTAGGTTTTCCAGCATTTAAGTATTCTAAACATGAGATCTGAGCAAAATATGGTATATTATATTCTACTTAGTTCTGACAAGTGGGCAAGCACCACTTGAAGGTAGAAAGCCCATCATGGTTTATACTAAAGTAGAGGAACACTTCTCCCTGTCACTTTTTTCTTTCTTAGCTCTCTCTGTTCTCGGGCCACATGCTAGGTAAGAGACTAGCTCTGGGCAATCTTTCCCCAATACTTGGTATATAGAGTTTGTCCACTTCTAGGAACCAGAAGAAAATATTTGGACCTAGTACTTCTCCTTTCAAAGAAGGAAGAATGAATATGTCACAGCAGGAATATCTCATTTTTTCAAGGTTGAATTATTGAAAAGAGCAGTAGAGTATCATAACCTCTGCAATGGTTGTGGAACTACCAGCAACTTCCACCTTGTATTGTAAACTTAATCAAAAGTGCCTGCAAATTAATTGGCTAATGATTCCAATGCCGAGAGAAGCTGGAATTTATAGCCACATCTGCAGACTGATGGTGTCTTGTTCAGTTTAGGCTGATATAACAAGATACTATAGGCTAAGTGGCTTAAACAACAAACAATTTCTCATAATTCTAGATGCTTGGAAGTCCAAAATCAGGGTGCCAGCATGGTTGGGTTCTGCTGAGGACCTTCTTCCTGGCTTGCAGAAGGCTTCCTTCTTGTAGTTTCCTCAAATGGCAGAGAGAGATCTCCTGTCTCTCTTTTTATAAAGGCATTATTCCCATTATGAGAGCTCCTCTTGCATGATCTAACCTAACCCTGATTTTCTCCTAAATGCTTTATCTCCAACTATCACTGGGATTAGGGTTTCAACATATGAATTTGAGGGGAACACACTCAGTCCATGACAGACTGATTTGCTTACACCAAAGCTCAATTACCCCCAAGGAGTATGGTAAGCCCTATCTCACAGCACAGAGTGAAAGAGAAAAAGCTTCCATCAGCTTTGGTCCCTCTTGTCATCTTGGGTTTTCAGGTGGCATTGTTTGGTAGGCAGCTGTATAAAAAAGTGTAGAAGTCAAGGGATTTGGAAGCCAGCAAAGAGTATAGAAGAGGAGCCAAGAGTCAAAGGCAAGGCTCTGGGGAACACTAATTCCTGTCACATTGATTGAGCCCTTCTGTTTTGCATAATTTAGCATCAAACTATACATCATCTCATATGTTTCTAATTCCTCTTATAGACAACTCTTATCTTGATGGCTAAACTGTTAGATCCTTGAGGTCAGGACAGTATAACATAATGCTCTTACATCCAATTATTCACCAAAAATAGAAATGAGGAATTGAGGGAACTATCTGAATTCTACCACCAAAACCCAACCAACAAAGCAGCAGCGATTTAAATATTCCATTACACAAATCAATTACTCTGTTTTGTTTTCTTGGCTGAACTGCCTGAATCATTGTCTACTTCTTAAAGTAGGTGAGGTGAGTGATTCCTCATGAGGTAGTGTGAGGTGAAGGAGGGATACCAGGTGACAAGAGAGTTTCTCTTGGACATTCTGGAATTCAGGTTCCCAAATGCAATGAGCTAATTGGGTGAACATTGTCTTTTCTCAGATACCATGAATCATCATATGTTTGAAAGACTCTTTGGGAGTGTGAATCCCCACAAGATTGGAGTACCTTCTCTCCAACACCTCATAGAACAATGCAGCATTCTGTGATTGATGCTGAAATGTACTTTTGGTTGTGCTTCAGTATACAAAAAAAAAAAAAAAAAATGTATTTACAAGGTCAGTTTCAAGTTCTGGTTATGTTTGTTCTTCCCATCATTCTCTTTGTTTGAATCTAAAGAATTGTCTTAATTTGTGCTATGGACTGTTTTCCTACCCCCTAAAAATTCATATGTTCAAGCTCTAACCCCCAAGTGTGGTATATGGAAAACAGGACATTTGGGAGTTATTGGTTTAGATGAGGTCATGAGGGTGAGGCCCCCATGATGGCATTAGTGCCCTTATAAGAAGAGACACCAGAGAACTTGCACTCGTTCTCCTACATGTGAGAACACAATGAGAAGGCAGCTGTATGAAAGCCAGAAAGAGAGTCCTTACCAAGAAACCAAATTGCCTGACACCTCGATCTTGGAATTCCCAGCCTCCAGAACTGTGATAAATGAATTTCTGCTGTTCAAACCACCCAGTCTATGGTACTTTTTTTTTTTTTCATGGCAGCCCAAGCAGGATAATACAACGTATATGCCCAAGAGAACATCAAAAATCTTGGCAAAACTAAGGAAGTTTACTTTAAGGTATAATGAGAAAAGTTGTTGAGAATGTCTAACATGGGACTTTTAAAATATTTGATCATTTGGAGTGATTTAGAGGACTTTATGGTGATACAATTAAAGAATATATTCCATTTAACATAGTCAATTTCATTTTGTAGAAATTTTGGTTTACTTGGTAATGCAACCTACTTTTTAAGATAATATTCCACAACTTGTTTGAAGAAATTTTGAATGTAATATAAATATATAGATTTCTTTGATTAAACCAAATGTGATGAGAGAGTTAAATTTTGTGCCAAGAATATCATATGGTATTATACCTTCTCTATTAAAAAAGTTAATGTTTCCGATTTAGAAGAACTCTTTATAAATTCTTGAAATTTGAAACTTTATTTCACACCTGGATTCTCAGTGGGGCACCTGGTACATTTCCCTGAAGCCTGTCTATGTTGGTGTATTAGTATGACCATTTCTTTCATAAATCTGCTTTTAAACACAGAAGAGGCATGCTGTTTAAAAGCTGGTGAAAGGTGATTGCTAGCTTTGAAATAAAAAAGCCGAGTTTCATTTTAAAAAACAAGACCCTTCTCAGTTTGACTGAAATGCATTAAACAGGATAGAGCGACTATCTCTTGTAATTGTCAGCAGATTGGCAATCTGACATATAATTCTGGCAAACCTGTACTTAATTGCTAAAATATGACTTCCTAGCAACTATAAGTATGTTCTGGCAATGTCAAGTTATCCCAAACCACATGACTTGACTTCTGCTTTAGAATTAAAATTGTAGATTTATCCCAGGTTGAAGCTATGCCTCATGCATTCTGCAAGAACTCTATAGACTGCAGACAGGAAAACGGGATTTCGTTAAAGCATTGCAGTGCCCCAGGGGTCAATGTCAGATACAATCTAATTTAACATCTTTATTAAGGATCTCGAAGAGGGAGTAAGCCACATATTAATGAAATGTGCAAATGATATTAAACTGGGAGCTGGTGTAACCACCAATAAGGACAAAGAAATAATAGAAGTGCACCAAAAGAGGTTAAAAGTATGAGCAGAAAATTATTACATGAAAATCACCTTCTTGGGATTGATAGTTTTGGAGATGAGCACTGGGAGTCAGAAATCTCAAAGTTTGGGAATTAAAAGGAAGAAAAAGAGGGCAACCTTTAGCCAGTATCTAATTAAGACACCAACGTAAACACTTTACATTATGTAAATTTATCCAGGCTTAAATCAGAAAGATCACCAACTCTAAAATTTAGATACAAGCCAACTCAAATGTTGTAGCTTAACCAAATACAACATAGACAGCTATTAAAAATAACTAGTATGGGGCTTCCCTGGTGGCGCAGTGGTTGAGAGTCCGCCTGCCGATGCAGAGGACACGGGTTCGTGTCCTTGTCCGGGAAGATCCCACATGCCGCGGAGCCGCTGGGTCCGTGAGCCATGGCCGCTGAGCCTGCGCGTTCGGAGCCTGTGTTCCGCAGCGGGAGAGGCCACAACAGTGAGAGGCCCGCGTACCGCAAAAAAAAAAACAAAAAAACTAGTATGCCTGAACAATATAGACAATCAGAACACGTGAAATAGCATGGAGAGACAAAAAAGCAGAACATAAGATACATGCATGATGATAAAATATAACATAACACATCCTAAAATATGGTATGCTTATTAAACAAGCTCCAGAAGCCTTGAGCCCAGAAACTATGTTTCCAGTACATATTAATTTGAAAAAACAGATAAAAGTGTCCTTTTTTTAAACAGTGAAACAATTTAGAAGCCCTGACCTTTTAGCCCCTATGTCTCCATGCTTTCCCATTTTCCACAAACAGTTGAAACCACTTTAAATATGACACTGCCAAAGCTGTTACTAAAATAGGATGCCCTTGGGGTAGCATCTGATAAGCTGTCAGTCTCCAGGTAGGCATCTCCTGGCTGCCTATAACTTCTTGAAATCACTCTCTCTGCCTTTTCCACCTCAACTTCTTCCATGACAACAATCATAGTCACTCTTAGATATCCAGTTATTTTGACAGGAAATTTAAAACAAAAATCCTGAAACAATGGTTTGCATTTTAGGGCTATTGCCCTTTCCCCCATCCCTTAGAATTCCTCGTGGGACAGCCCTGAGTTGAACTACACACAATGGAATGTGCACAGCATGGAGCTGGAAAGGGAGATCTTACATAACAATGGTGTCCGGGGAATATTTGATTTCACCATTTTACCTTTGGTGCCTGCTCAATAAAAGGTAGCTTCTACTTGTTTTCAAATTCCTGCCATGATCCCTTACCTGCCTTGAGGATCCAGGAAGGGAAGTAAAGTAGGAAAATTCTCTGGTGCCCCAGATATACCAAAAGGGGACCAATTGACCTAGCATTGAACCCACAACAGTGGCTCCTTCTAAACAGCAAGTAATCAGTAGCAAATCATCTAAAATGCCAGTGTAGGTGGATTCAAAGAATTGAAGATGCTGAGGTTCTAGTGTAGTGGAAAAAAAAATATTTTATTTGTGCTGAAAAGGACCTAACCCATATCACATAACTGTGGGGTTTATTACTTCTGTATCAAAATAATTCAGAGATATCGGTGGATGACCAGAGTCATGGGAATGGGGTAATGGGCATGTGAGGGAAGATAATAAACCCAAATAAAGATTTCAGCTAATAGGGTAATAGGCTGAAAACCTTCAAGGCTATTCTTGCCAATGAGGAAGAGGAATTATTTTAAATATACTGGAAGGAATTACTAGAATAATGGGAATAAAATCAAGGAGAAAACAAGTAGGTTAAACCTCAAGAATTTTATTATAGTTTAGCCTTTTCATGGACTTAAGATACCTAAAGGTGAACTTAACAAATATGGAAAACATATTGAGAGACAGTTTCATTAATGATTCCTAAATTATAATGAATTAGAATAAGCTTCTCTACAAGAAGTGTAAGATTTCCTTTAACTCACTAAATGAGTTCATTTACAAAGTAGAATATCCATGTAACCTCCTCACTATATCAAGCACCAATGAACACCACTCTGCTTCAACAGAAATGGAAAAATATTTTCAGAAAGTAATTTCACTTTCTTGGATATTTTAGCTTTTTTTATGTATAATTAGAGAACACATCAGAAGTTCAATTATAAGAATTTGTTTAACACTTCCTACTATGATAAAATAGAAGCTTTTTTCTCCTTAGAGAAAAATAAATTCTACTTCACTGTCTCTGCCTTCTTCCAGGTGTATATAAAATACAAATTGTTCATGTCACGGTGCATGGGAAGATGTTTAGTGCCTGATCTGTGCCAGTTAATCTTCTAGATTGCGGGGATGCAGAAAAAAATCAGACTTAGTCCCTACACTTAAGAATTTCACCATCAGGTGAGAGATATTAACCAACAAACAGTTTTATATTAGAGACTACACTGAAGCAATTGAATTAATAATACCAGTAAGGTTCCAGGAATAACACAAATAATAAATTACTTGGTTTTCAAGTATTAAGATACAATTTCATTAAATGGAAGTATGGGATTTTTTTTCAAGGAAGAAAATATTAACTTTCAAAAATCATCAGAAAAGCCTGTGGCAAATGTTGTATTGTTCATTGATATTTAGTTCTCCTCTTCTGAAAGCGTGGAAGGATTGTAATTCCCTGTCCCCTTGAAATCAGTCATAACCATGTGACTTGCTTTGCCCAATGAAATATGAGGGGAGGTGAAGAGTGGAACTTCTCAGTGGAAGTGTTTAATTGCCAGCCCTGGAATTCTCTCTTGCTTTTCTCTGATAATCACTGAAGGGCATGTTGCTAGGAAGGTAGAATTCAGAGTTATCACCTGGAAGAGCATCTGGAGAGTCACTTAGATCTGCAAAGAACTTTGCATGAGCCAGAATTAAACCTTGGTTGTTAAGGTCACTGATACTTAGGGGTGTTTATTATTGCAGCATATATTTGCCTATTCTAAGTATATACACATTAAACTTAAGGACAAATATGATGTCTTCATTATGAAATAAGTGTTGCTCAAAAAATATATTAATTCTTGGGCTTCCCTGGTGGCGCAGTGGTTGAGAGTCCGCCTGCCGATGCAGGGGACATGGGTTCGTGCCCCGGTCCGGGAGGATCCCACATGCCGCGGAGCGGCTGGGCCCATGAGCCATGGCCGCTGAGCCTGCGCGTCCGGAGCCTGTGCTCCGCAACGGGAGAGGCCACAACAGTGAGAGGCCAGCGTACCGCAAAAAAAAAAAAA